>NW_004444184.1:795685-842443 GCF_000243295.1 Trichechus manatus latirostris
TCTGAGCCCCAGGGGCCGCCGCCGCCGCCGCCCGCCTGGATCCCGCCCGCGGCTGCTGCCGCCGCCCACCATGCTACCTGCGGCCGCCCCGGCGTGGCCGCTCACTGCTCCTGGACCCCTCGCTTGCGGCAATGACAGCCACCCTCGAGGAGCCCCCGCAGTTCAGTGCTCGGACAATTTGAAAGTACAATAGTTGGTTTCCCTGCCCACCCGCCCGGCTTCGTTTGCCATCACATCACGCCTGTCGGATCTGAGTGGAGAATTTTCCCGCGGCTTGAGTTCTCTCTCTCTCTGCATATATATACGCCTAACACCTACATACAATTTTAAAACATTAAATATAATTAACAATCAAAAGAAAAAAGAGAAAAAGAAGGGAAACATTACTGGGTTACTATGCACTTGCGACTGATTTCTTGGTTTTTTATCATTTTGAACTTTATGGAATACATCGGCAGCCAAAACGCCTCCCGGGGAAGGCGCCAGCGAAGAAGTAAGTGCAGGGTTTTTTGTTGTTGTTGTTGTTTTTGTTTTGGGTTTGCTCCCTCCCGCCGCGTTCACCTGTCGGGTCGCTTTGCCTGTTCTGCGTCTGCTCCCAGCAGCAGCGGTCCTCCCGCCCTGCACCCCACGCCTCCCAGAGGATGTAACAGTCTGGGCTTTAGGGGGGTTGAAGGCATCTTTCACGTCTTCCTCTCTGCGCCCCTCTCTTCCCCGGCATCTTCCTGGGTGCTAGAGTCGGACGGACCAGGAGCCGTGTGGATCCCTCCCCCTCGTAATTTCAGGTTCGCGGAAAAGTCTCGACCTTCCTTAAACTCTCTCTAGGGATTTGGGCTTTCCTTCTGAGTCCTGGACTGGGGGCCTCAATCCTAGACGGTCCGGACGCCCGAACTGCGGGATGCCCTGAAGGCTGAGTAAACGCCAGGGGAAGGCGCGGCTGTGGCACCCGCTCACCTCCCCTTGCCACCTCGCGCCTGGAGACCCTCGGCTTGGCCAGGACGCTGCGCTCCGACTGCGAAGCGCCTACCGGCCCGCCAAGGATCAAGGAAGCGGGCGAGCGAGCGACTGCGCAGCCGCTTCCCCCCACACGCAGAAGTTGAGCGGCAGGGCGCGCAGGGCGCCCAGGGTTAGCGTGTCTGCGCGTTTGCACTGCGGCCGGGGGTCCCAAGCCCGGATCTGCAGACAGCTGACCCCAGGCTTATGGGAACCGGAGGTGCCAGTTTTTCAGTAACTCATGCCTGTCACAAGTGAGAGCTTTCGAGTGGGTCCCCTGGGGCAGACACATACGGAGGGGCGAATTCACCCTAAAGACTCAGGCTCGCCTCCTTGCTGCCTCTTTTCTTGACTCCTGTTACTTGTGAGGTTTGCTTGCGAAGACCTCTGCAGTTGTCTAGTTGAGGTTAAACGGGCACCCTCATGGCAGTCTCAAACCCAGGTTGGCCTGTGAAAGGTGGCGCCTTCCCGGGATGAAGGGACGGATGCAAGGGTGGCACCCCTCCTTGCTCCCAAATAGCCCCACGCGCTCGCCGCTCTGCTGTCTGTGCCCGCGTGGGGTGCTCCGTCGCATATCACAGAGCCAGGGGCGGCCCTGGCTCCAGTGTTGGGGGTGCTGGTGGGGAGAGGGAAGGAAAATGTCTTCCCAGGCGCTCGCGGGGCGCACGGAGCGATTCTTCTGCCTTGAACCCTCAGACCTCCGCGGCGGGCGGCCAAAGACGAGCGGTGGCGCCTAGCCACCGGCGCGGAGCGCTCTTAGCGTCTAGCCAGCGAAACCTCTCGGGACAGGAGTGGGTGCAGCGCGGAGGGCACAACACGAGCTTGTGTGAAATGGAGATTCAGTAATCGCTTCTTGGCCGCTGTTCGTCTCTGCCCTGCCCTGGGCGTGAGGGTCCCCTGAAAGCTCCCTTTGTACCTCTCGCCTTGGGCAGACAAGGTTTGATTCACCTGAAATTTGCCTTTAAAAACCGTGACTGGGCCGGAGCCCCTGGCGCTCCGGCCCGGCCTCGCCACCTCCAGGCTCGCCTAGCAGGGGGCAGGAGGGCCTAAACGCAACATGTCAGGACATCCGGTTTATTATTCTTGGCCTCTGAATGGTTTGTATTCTCTTAACCCCGCACCCACTCTTTCACTGCGGCTGTGCGGCCGGCTAACGGGAGGAGCGGCCCGGGGCTCGAGCGGTGCCCTCGCTGCTGGCGGTCCCCGCCTCCCCTCCTCGCAGGGCACGACCAGGGGACTTGAGTCGCAGGTCTTTGGGGAAAGGGAGACCAGGCAGAAGCGCAGCCTCCTACTTTCCATCCGCTCTTCCAGCCCGCGCCCACCCGCCTCCCACTCCCCCTTCACCCCACTGAGGACCCCTGAGGATCCCCAGGTCAGGAGCCACACACTTGCGGGGGCGGGGCAAGGTCCCGAGTGTCAGTGTCAGAAGGGTCTGCGTTTGCACCTTTGGGGCCCCTATTTCCGAAGGGAGACACCGGAAAGAAAGCTTGCTGTTCAGTTCTTCC
Organism: Trichechus manatus latirostris; assembly: GCF_000243295.1. Lineage (NCBI taxonomy): Eukaryota > Metazoa > Chordata > Mammalia > Sirenia > Trichechidae > Trichechus > Trichechus manatus. Next base: position 798,181 of record NW_004444184.1, read on the forward strand.
CACTTCCCCAGCGAGGCTCAAAGTGCTGGAAGCTGCCCCTTGACGCTGCCCTAGGGCTGCGGAGAGCAGCGGACTGATGATGCACCTCTAAGCTTGGACTTTAGCGCTATCACTGAGTCAAAAAGCAAAGTGCTTGTCGACCTGCTTTGGTCGTCCCAAGGTCATGCTAAAAGCGATCTCAGGTTATGTTGTTACAGTGAGAGAGGGAATAGGTGTAACTGGGTTGAAATTCCAATTATTCCGGGGGATTGGGGCTGGGAGAGAATTCCTGCAGAGGATGCGCCTTGCTCTTTCGCATTTGCGTCTGCGTTTGCGGCGGGGTTAGCTGGTTCAATACTGAGAGAGGGGCGACCCCTTGCGTCCTCTGAGGAGACAGACTAGACTTTGTCTTGGCAGGTGCAGCCCGGTTTTTGGGAGACTGGGGAAGGGGTGGAGGATGAGGAGAGATTCTTACTAAATGTCCAGAAACTCGACGCCAAACTGCATGTGCACAAACTCATACGTACTGGCTAATAATAAAAAAAAAATTTGAAAATCTATGAAAGAAATGAATAAAAAACTTTTTCTCAAATAAAGACTTGGAAAACTTTTTAAAAACAAAAAATAAGGTAGTGGTTAAAGGGATTTTTAAAAGACATCATCTTTTTTTTTCCTTCAAAAGGAAACTAAGGTGAATATTTAAGAGTATTTTTGCTGACCTGTAGACAAATAGCTTCACTTTCCAAAACTTCTAAAATTGTTGCTAAAGATATGACAGGTAGAAAATTAAGGTGTAAGAACTGTGTTTTCAGGGTTTCTTCAATGGTCTGTAAATGTTTTAGTTGAAAAATTTCTTGCAAAAAAAAAAAAAGATTCATTTTCCGTGTTAAATACTGTTAAGTGAAAATAGCTATGTCTTATCTTTAGAAGTAACTACTACACCAATATTCTCCTGCTTCCCTAAAACAACAGCTTTTTCATCTGCCCCTACTTTGTTAAAAACTAGTGATCTTGTTTCCTCATAGAAAAGAAACAACATTTTAAATCCAACTCTTCTACTTTAAAAAATGCCTATTGAATTATGAGTAAATAAAAACACAGTAACTTTTTAAATCAATTTGGATGGGTAAGCAGCTCCTAGAAGTGATAAAATTGAATTAATTCAAGATAGAAAATGAAATGCTATCCTTATTCAAAAGTCACCAACCAGTAATGTTTACAGAGGTAAGCCTTAGTTTTAAGGACAAGATGCTAAATTAAGAACCCTGAATTCCATTTTTAATTCATTTCCAGCAAAGCCTTTGTAGCTTGGTAGAGTCAGCCTCTGACTTCCAGGTTATCTGCTAATAAAATTAAAGATCACATTTGCCATAATAAAATAACCACAGTACCTTACAGTTGCACTGCATTTTCACTTGGGTTATCTCATTTGGGCATCTGAAAAGTCAGTGGAAGTATAGAGTCAGGTATTAATATTTTACTGAGAAAGAAACCCAAGAAACAAAAGCTAAGTAACTACACAAAGCCATACAGCTCATAAGTTGAACTTGTCTCTTGCCACGAGCCTCACAGTTATTTAAACTATATGCTAATCTATGTCACAGAGAAGATGTCAGGCTAATTAAATGTTTGATGGTCTCCAGACCATCATTTATCCAATATGGTTGGAGAATAAGCTGTTCTGGCTGACTAAAAATTTTGAACTGAGATTTATATGTATTATGCATTAGTCACCAATATCAAAGAATTAAATAACTACTAACAGTGAAGCATGCTATGTAGAATGCAATATTATTTGATTATTCAGAAGACACTGTAGGATCATACTGTGCTATAAGGCTATCATTAGCAATACCAGATGCCATTGTAAAATCCTTTGTATTTGATGGCATCCATTATTTGAGCTTTAGTTGGATTCCAGATAAATGCAAGTTTTTGAAAAACTTTTATATGCCTAATCACTATTAAGCCCCTCATTACACAATCTATAAAACTTTTAAAAGTCATTCATAAAGATAACTGGTAAAAGGAACAAGAATACAAAGGAAATCATTTTAATGGTAATAAAATAAAAACAAAGGTTTATTGGAATATAATGGTCATTGTTCATTACATTGTTTCAGATGTTGAGACAGTCTTTGAGATTCTGATATACTCTTCTTGATTATATTGTTAATCCTGTAAAATACAAGTTAACTAATAAAATAGCATTATCTAGTTTTATTTACAGTTTGTAATATTATTTGAATGAAAGCATGGCTAGGATATTGGTTGCAATGCACTTTTTTCACCTATCTGCTTTTGTCACCATTGTATCTACTTTTTGAGAGAAACATTATTTTACAGATGGAGACATGGAAGAAAATACTAGAGAAAGTATACTCAGCCACGTATTATTTGATATCTTTATTAACCAAAGCCACAAATTCCACTCCATAAGCAGTACTGGCAATATCTAAATGCAAGCAAAAGACATTTATTTTTTGTAAACTCTAATGATACCCCTTTGTTCTATTATTTTTATTCTTTATTTCTTACTTCAGTAGAAGAATTTCACTAAGAATATTAAAAATCATTTAAAAAGTAATGCCTTTGTAGCTCCAAATTACTCTAAGTAAAGTAATTGGAAATATTAGAATGAATGTGAAACTTATTTAATATCATTCAATATTCCTTTAAGCATGAAATATGAACAGTATTTCAGCTTATAAGTGCATAGGCTTTGCTAAATCATTTGCCTATTAAACATTTCCCTGGCATTTAATATTCTACAAATTAGGTCCCTAGAAAACAATGAATGGAAATTACAACATGCAGTAAAATTTGATTTTCAAGTTATTATGGGAAAATCCATGCTACACTACTATAAAGTGAATTTATTGCTCATCTGATTATTTTAGACTATTTGAATCTGGAAGGAGATCTCCAGATTGCTACAAAATGCCTAAAGTATTTTCTAGGAAATTTAGTTTAATGGTTCATCTTTTTTTTTTTTTTTAATACAGCATTTTAAAAACTCCAATATAATGTTGATAGAATATTATGTAGAGTTGTCAGACACTTATGTAGAGTTAAGACCAAAAGAGTCCTCTGTAATTATAAAAATGAACTATCAAAATATAGAACTGTTCTGGATATAATGATTTACTAAACCATCTTTCCCCCTTTATCTCTCGCCAAATGCTTCATTTTGTACATTGTCCTGACCTCTCTCTTCCCACTTCCTCATGATTTCACCCCCCCCCCAAAAAAAAATCTTTTTCCAAGTAGTGAATTCTTGAAATGCCATCAGAGTGGGTATTGTGTTTCATGAAATGTAAGAATCAACTTTGGTTACCATTAGGAAAACATCATTCAGTTTTGAGAGTATGGTAAGGATCATGCAAGACAGTGTGTTGAAATTATTATGTTTCACTTGGTTAGGACTATTTCTTCTCCTAACAGTGCATTGCACACTGGCATTCCTCTGAGAATGATAACTTGAAAAAGTTTTGCATTATAAATTGTGTACATGTTTTGCCTTGTTTCTTATTTTGAGGAAAACTTGGATTCTTTCATGATTGTGGATTTATTTCTCAGGGTTTAAAATGATTGGATTATCTTAAAGTTTACCATCTATTGGACAAGCTAGTAAGTTTGAAATACTTTGCAATTATACCTTAACAAAATATAGAATGTATAAAATATGCATCCGAAAATGGTGTTATTAATTTATTTAATTCAGCCTGTAAGATCTTTACATTCAGAAATATTACTAGCATTCAGATTAAAGGAGTCATCCCACAATACTGAAGAGAATGGAATGTTCCATTTCGAGGATGTAGGGGTATTGAGAAAGCTTAACATCTGAATGCCATTGAATGCTAAGAAATCCCATTTTCTGCTTCAAAGGTTTCAATAACATGAAACTTTTCATCAAAATCTCAGAATTCTTTTTAGATGTGAAAAGTCTGAATAATTTCAAAAATTCATCTTTAAAAATATGGTCACAGGTGCCTCTTTTCTGATAAAAGCATCTTTGCCTTATTCATAACCTTGGCAATGGACCTAGTTGCCATTTGCTATTACTACAATTCTTCTGAAAATTGTTCAAGGAAAATTCAATGGTAATAAAGAATATAATTGCCCAAGTGAATATAACTTGATAGCTTTTAACTATCTTTATGTTTTATGCAAGAATCTATTCTCATCTTCAAAAGACTATCTTATTAGTGTACCATCTGACCTTTAAGAATTTGATGAATAGCAAGCATCATAAGTTCACGGTAGACACTGAGAGCTGAAAAGGCATCCAGGAAGAATCCTCAATAATATATGTTGGGAAAAGTGGACTGAGAAGTAGAAGACCTGACTTCTCCATCCAGTGCTACTACTAATATCTGTATAACACAGACAAGTCCCTTCACCACACTAGGTGAAGTTCCTCATCTGTGAAATGAGGAGGTTTATTTAAAATTTAGATCTAAGTAATCCCTATAGTCTCTTCAACTTTTAATCTTTTGATAGAAGAACATAAATCATGACTAGGGAGTTAAACAGCCCTTCTAAACTTAGTTGTCTTATGCAACGAAGATTAGCAGATGAAAATTAAGAATGCAAATAACCATCACCACTGTCTGTTTCCAGAGTTTATCACAACATGATGAACATAATAAATGTCACTGAATTGTACATATAAAATATGTTGAAATGGCAAACATTTTGTTTTACATATGCGTATGTATATATTTATTATATATATATATTTACCACAATCAAACTAGAATACTAGAAGGAAAAAATGCAGATAAATGTAAGCATTCACTTATTATACATAAACTCATCATATAAAGATTAATTTATAAGTAATTTATCAAAATAGAGAATGAATTAAATATGATATGCCTCATCCTTCAAAATTTCTAAACCAAGAAAACCAAACCCGTTGCCGTCGAGTAAATTCCAACTCATAGCAACCATATAGGACAGAGTAGAACTGCCCTATAGAGTTTCCAAGGAGCAGCTACTAGATACAAACTGCTGACCTTTTGGTTAGCAGCTGAGCTCTTAACCACTATGCTACCAGGGCTAGTGCCTAAAAATCACAGCCACAGAATCAATCAGCATATCCAGTCAATAGCAGCTTGTCCTTGAGTGTGGGGTCACAGGGAGCAGGTTTGGAATACCAACTGGAGAGATGCTTCAGAGCTCCCCTACCATACAGGATGTCAGAGGTGGCCTGTGCTGGTAAAGAGAGGCAATTACAATAATCCAGGTTATGGATTGTGAGTAACAGAGCAAGACAGTACATACAGAAGATTTTTTATGTTGATCAATTCAGGAGATCTTGGCAACTAACTGGATATGAAGGGAAAAGAAGAGGGGGGTCATATTTGACACTAACCTTTGGAATGCAAGGGCTCAAATAAGAATGATGGAGACAAACAAAAAGACAAAAAAGTAGGAGATGCAGGTTTTGGCAGGAAACTTATTTTTCCTTTGAGCTATCTATTTTGAGGGGCCAGTAGAATATCAGGGGCTGAAGAGAAGTACTTTAGAGTCACCCACATAAAGAGGATAGTTGAGCACATAAGATGAAATCTAGTGGTGCCTCAGTTATTATCAAAAGTGTTTGCATTGCTGACATTAAGAATTACTCTTTGTGGTGGTATCAAAATAAGATGAAGTACATTAAGATACTTCATCTTTTTTAAACAGTTTAATGTAGCATTCTCAACTGTGGTTTCTCATGTTTGTGGTACTCTCTGTAGTATTACTAAAAGAATGTTTCCTAGTATTGTGAGTTGCAGTTTTAAGTTGACAAACCTTCCAGTTGAAGATCATACTTGTAGTCTCATCACCAGCAGTACTATGTCACTTTGCCACAGATCATAAGGAGACTTGGAAAATTCTATGGTAATGAAAAATAAGCTTCCTTAAGTTATAAAGATGAAAATATTTTGTATCATTCCATTTGAATGTAACATCTATTCATAATAGTCGCATTCTACTTTCAAACAGATTTCTCTACAAAATGTGCTCTCTTAAAATGAAAGAAATCTGGGAGAGGGAATCCAGTTCAGTCCATCTACACAGTGCATGCGTCACCCCTGCAACAACCCCACCGAGAAACTGTTCAGCCACAGTAACAGCCAGGCCCCAAGCTCTCTTTCTCCTACTACTCAATATGGGGCTACATCAGAAGCAGGTTGTATTTTCCAGTGTGTCTGTTCTCCTCGTCCTCTTCCGAGAGCTTGGTGTAGGCATGAAATTAGTTTTAGTTACCTTAAAACATCTTTCTAAAATGAATACACAATAATGTGATGTACTGTATTCACTCCCCAAAATTGTCCTCAGAAAACTAGCTGGTAAGCATATTTATAATTATACTCCAATGCAAAGTACATTCCTGAAAGTGAGTGGTAAATCAGCCCCCATTTTACTACCACATAATACAAACCACCACCACAAAATATAAAATAACAGAATTTGTGAGCTGCTTATTTTAGGACACTGTTTTCTTGACATATGCTTGATATGTTGGTAAGAAAAAGAGCAGCTAGTTTCTCATTGTTTTATTCTCCTCTCATACAAAGGGGCCTCACAGGTATGAACACAGTCATCTTGACAAAGGCTGTTGTATAAGCAGGGGAGGTATCAGTCACGTCTTGCTGATAAGAGGGGTAAAATGATACCTCAAAGTGTGTGTACATGTCTCACGTCAAACTACAGCTTCATAATCCTCAGAGCCACTGTTATATCCATGTACATTCTATCTTAATACACACTTGTATTTGTTGTTAGAGTATTGTAATGGTGATTATTATTTAAATAGCTGGCATTTTTTAGTCACCTCTAAGTGCCAGACTCAGTACTTGATGTTATTGCAAATATTATCCTCATTTAATCCTTACAACCACCCTGTAAGGAAAATAGCAATAGCTCCACTTTGGTTGCCTAAGATGACTCAAGGAATACGTGGTAGGTCTTGGATTCCAGCCCAAGTCTAACTCCAAAGCCTGTGTCTTTCCTTGATTTCTTCACACCACCTCAACTGTTGGGACAGGTACTTGAGGCATTTTCTTAAACCTCGCCTTACTTTTTCTCTCCCTTACTCTCCTTTCTTTGCTCATTCTCTTTTTCTTCTCATTTAACAAACCACATGCGTTCTACAAATATTTACTGCAGAAGTATTTCTGTATTTTAGTACTCTCCCCCTCATCTTATTTTTCTCAACCCTTTGTCCTGTCATGGTTTTTAAACATAGAAGTTTCTGATTTTTTTTTCATTAGAAGCTATTCAGTTGCACAGTTTATATGAAATGATGTAAAATTATTCTTTTTTATCTATGGTGTGCATATCCAACAGAAGATTAACTTATGCATGAGGAGGTGGGAAAACTCTATAATTTTGTAGTTAAATATCAAAATCCTTCTATATAATTTACAACCACAATAGATATTTCACTGAGTTTTTGTTATCCAGAAAAGTTATCTTTGTTTTGCTTTATAAAATCTACTATTTATATTATTTTTACCATGCACATTAACAGTAGCCTCCACGTCAAATTTTTCTTGCTCTGTGGGCCTTGGTACAGTGGATCTCACCTTGAGTTCACATTAGAATCACTTGGAGGTCTTTTAAAAAATCACCAATGACCCTACCCTAGACCAAATGAAACAGAATCTCTGGGGTGAGGCCCAGATATCTGTATTTTTAAAAGTAGTACTGGTGATTCTAATGTGCAGTCAAGATTGAGAACTATTGTCAGATTCTTAATTCAAGAATAACTATTGCAGTTGAGCAACTGTTGAAAACAATGCCAGTTTCATGAGGATTAGACAGACAGAATAGACTTGTGTGGAGTGTGATAAGAGACAAGATATATGTCATTTGAACAAAGAGTAGTTTAAAATATAAAGCAATTTGATAGCACAGTATTGTTTATCAATAGACTACTGTTAAACATGGGGCACTGACAAGTACAGATAAGACCGATAAAGAATTGTCTCAATCAAGAGGTCAAGAAAAGAGAGCAAAGTGCACACACACAGTAGGACATGATAGTGAGTTTGACAGTTACTGGCTTCCGGGAATAAGAACATTGTGGCTAGGAGAGGAGTAAATCATGGCGGAATGTGCCTGCCGCTGAACTATGCTATGGGTGGGTGAGGGAGTTAATAGGACAACTGTAGAAGATAGGGTATATCCACAAATAGTTTTCAAAGCTACTTAAAGATTGTTGTTGTTAGCTGCCGTCAGCACAAGGAAACGAAACGCTGCCAGGTTCTGCACCATCCCCATGATTAGCTGGGGATCAACCACTGTGACCCATAGGGTTTTCATTGGCTGATTTTCAGAAGTATATCACCAGGCCTTTGTTCCTAGTCTGTATTAGTCTAGAAGTTCCACTGAAACTTGTTGAACAATATAACAACATGCAAGCTTCCACTTACAGACGGGTGGTGGCTGCTCATAAGGTACGTTGGCTGAGAGTTGAACCCAAGTCTTCCACATGGAATGTGAAAATTCCAGCACTGAACCACCAGTGCCCCATTACTTAAAGATAAACAACTGGTTTTCATCTCTTACCAGATGATTGGTAATATGCCCTAGAATCCTCTTGTTTTCTAGGAAAAACCTGATGGTTAGGAAACTAAGGAGAAATGTGCCCTTATCTTTTATAGCTTCTGTAATTCCTGACTAACTCTAGATTGACTACTGGTCATCAGTAAAGTTACTGTAAACACTATAGTTTTAACTCTATCTTAATAGGTTAAGTTTTGCAGTTCATTGTTTATTCATGAACTTTACTGTTTTTACTTCACTCCTAATGTGCTCTTCTTTGGGTGGTTATCTTCATTAAATCTTATTTATTATTCTTTTCTAGTCCACGAAGGATTTTCAAGCCTTGCTATAAACCGGGGAAAGCTCCATGTGAAAGTGAGGTGGAAGTCTGGGCTTCCTGTCGGACTTAATTTTGCTTGTTAAGGGGGCTCCTTGGGAGAATTTGGGTTCCAGTGAGTCACTAGGCCAAATCCCAATAACCACAATTGCCAAAAGTCATTAGACTGAGGAAAGCCAGGCTCCTTGGGAGCAGGGTCATCACAGCATGCTTGAGCCATTGCCCCATGGTCAGACGTAGTTGCTTGTCCCTGAGGATTGGGAGCAATCATGAGTTACAGAAAGCAGGAAATCCACCAGAAAACAATGCTTTTCCACCAATTTTTTTCCTCAATAGGCTAATCACGCTAAGCATGCAAGAGATGGAAATAGGCTGTCAGTGTGTGCACAGTTCATTACTACACTAGCATCTTATAAACCACCTTGTCTGACTGCATGAGTGCAAATGCACACACAGAACTCCTGCTGCCATCGTTGCAAGTTTCCCTCCTCCCTTCCTGAGTAGATAAGAAGAGCCCAAGGAATTTAATCTGAGTCTTTGTAAAGGAGATGCCTGACTAGCATGGAAAGGGAAGGGATGGGATCCTTGTAAACATCCTTAGGCAAATTTAGACAGAATATTGTTGAAGTAACACTTGAAAATAAGAAAATGGTAGCATATTCCACCAGGAGAGGAATTCTAAGACCTCTAGAGTTAGGGGGATAGCCTTTCTATTTGCCAAGAGCAAATTTAGGATTTCTTGTACCACAAACAATACCATTTAGAAATATGGTGTTATTAGTAGCTAAGTAGAAACTATCAACAACGAAGTGTTGCTCTGATTTTAAACATTCAATATATTAGAGATTAGAAGATCGCTGAACCTTTTCTATAGGAAAATATTCAAGTAGCACAAATGTATCTGTGCTTAGTAACCTGAGTGCAAGTTTTCCTTTGAAGCCACTGGTGTTGCCTGAAATACCTAGAAAGGGTACTTGATACTCCATCACCTAATGTGATAGATCTGATCACTGTCCTTAAAATGGTAAGTTTCAGATTCCTTTGTGATTCAGAATGAGTTCAGTACATGTCAATACTCCTATGAGCTTAGTCTACTAGATCCTTTTGTTTAAATATTTGGTGATATTGTTTATTTTAAATCCATGGAGAGGCAGTCAGATTTTTTTTCTGGCCAGCCTTCTCCGGTGACTGACAATTTCTAGGTATCATTTGGCAAATAAACCTTGACCTGTATACTGTACACACCTAAGAGCTAGAATGATGTGCTGTTGATATGGCCAGTTTAATGGAACAATATATTTGGTTTTCTTTGGTCTTGGTTTTGCATGTTTGAATAATGTTTTATTTTATTTTATTTTTTGGCCTCATTAACCTGTTGGCATGGAGTTGATTCCAACTAATGGCGACCCCGTGTGTTACAGAGTACAACTGCTCCATAGAGTTATCTTGGCTGTAATCTTTATGGAAGCAGATTACCAGGCCTTTTTTCCACAGCACCACTGGGTGAGTCCTAACCGCCAACCTTCAGATTAGTAGTCCAGTGAAAACCATTTGCACCACCCAGGACCTTGCTTTCTTTTGGCCTTGAGTTTGACAATGAGGTAATCAAAGAATACAGTTATCCTAATTTTTGTAAATTTAGCAGCAAAACCGTGGCCTCTGTTTAAATATACCACTACCTTTTGATGGCAAGTGGTTTCTGCCATGAAATATAAAAGATATAGACAAATAGTGCTTGGCCACACACTAAACGAGCACAAACAAACTGAACAGGCGAATATGTGTTTCTTACAGAATTCAGTCCTTTTTTCTTCAATTCATGACCAATCTGTTGATTTTGAGTCCAAAATGACCCTCATTGCTTGTTTGATAATAAGAAACAAGGCCCAAAGATGCCATCCTTAGCCCCTCTGGCCTGACAACCCACTCATTTCATGCCATTCTCAAGATGGTAACTCTTGGCTCCTTCCGCAAAGACTGAATGTAATTTTAAAGGGGAAGGCTCTCTTTGCTCTAGCACATTTCTAAGACATCTAGCTGGCTTTCCAATTCTGTCCAGAGCTTGATGTGGAGCCAAGCTTTTAACATGGATCAGTGGGATTCCCTTGGAGGTAATTAGGCTTGCAGAATCATGTAGATGCATCTTGGCCACGGTACAATCAATAGTATTCGCCATTACAACCAGCACTGAGCCTGAAGCCCCAGCCCCTGATTCATGTATGTTTTCAGTCCTATGGGCATTATGTGCCTGTGCTTTGAAGTTTAATTTCTAATAGAATATGGGAGATTTCCAGTTAGAGGAACTAGACCATTTCAGGCCATGACTACCATCTTTAGCGCCCACCCGACAGTCCAGTAATTCACTATAAACTGCCTCTAACCTGGTATATTGCTCATTCTGTAAATGGAGAATTTGCAGTCCCAGAAACCTGTATGTAATGGTTTTAGCCTAACTATTTAATTCATAGGCTCAGGGGCAGAAGTGCTCTAGTTCATCAGGTAAGAATACATTTCAACTGAAAATTGTCAAGATTATCCAGTGCAGGGTATTTTCTCTACCCTTCTTAGCCGAAACACAACCTCATCCACTCCCCAGATTCTGAACCACTACTAAGATGAGTTGAACAGTCTTAATTTTAGAATCTTCCAAAGAAAAAACAAACATATAGACAGCCAAGTTAATTTATAAAACACTGCCACATTTACATTGGCAGATTTCAGCTCTCCCCCTACTAACCCTTCGATGTTGACTCTCGCTCAGCAATTCAGGGAAGGAACAAGTCGTTTCTATATATTAAGTGCCTTGAGGGACATTGCAAAGAATAAGTTTGGTGTTTGTTCACATCTCTTGTGCAAGTTTCTTTTGTTGTATACAATTTGTTTGCTGGGTCTCTGAAACCTAAATAATTTCTGTAGTTTAAAACCCGAAGCAAATGGAGAGTCATTTTTACAAGGGCAATAAACTAAAGTGGCTGTTCAAATACTCTACTTGAATCACTCTGCCCACTGAAGTACCTATTTGTTAATAAAAACCCTTCATATTCTAGCAGGCAGCTCCCTGAAATTCTAGGACTGCTTAAAATTATACAACTAAGAATCTCCCCTCCCCCTACAGGCCAGCCCCCTGCTCCTGGGAGTATGCCAGCAATTTTACAGGATTCATTCTGACAACTGTTCTGGTGTAAATATTTAGAGAACTCCTTTCCATTTAGAGATTAAACAAAGTGTAAGTAACTGTTCCTAAATGATAGATCTTATTAATGTTTGCAACAGCAAGCCTTATGCTATCTGATGCATAGATGATGATACCATCACACTGGAGAAAGGACTAAGGGAAAAAGAATCAAGAAAGGAATTAGAATGAATGGTAATCTGAACTGCAAAATATATTCTAAATTATTACTACAGAGATGATATCTTTAATGTGCACAGCATTTAGGGGAAATGAGTTAATTTAAATTAAAAAGTGTAAAAAATTGCTACTGGTATTTTAATGGTTTAAAAGGGGTTGAGGATTACGGATCTTATCACCATGCCAATTCAAATGCAATTCTTAGTTATTTCTTCATGTCTGCACCAAAATGAAGTAACATATCTGAGGTCTTATCTGATGTAGGCTCTGATTTCTTTATTATTATTCAAGAACTATTAAAAGGGATAATGCTGTAATGCTTGTATCAAATATCACTTGTTAAAATCGGGTGGTACCCTAGGAAAACAAGCCTCAAAAGGTGGGAGCTCACTAGTATTCCTCTCTGCGCTTTCCTGTTTGCACAGCATTTTCAAGTTTAAATAAGTTAAGTAAGTAAATTGCAGTTAAGTAATTGAAAATATCAGAGCCTTCATTGACTGGATTTCAAATCCATTCTACAGCATTTTTTATTAATTACACAGTATTAATTATTCCTGTCTGTATGATAATACAGTCTTAATTATTCCTGTGCTGCTTGACTTGAAAAGGTGTGCATCCTTTAGAAGACCCGTTCCCATTACCGTCAAGTCAATTGCGACTCATAGCAACCCTGTAGGACAGAGTGGAACTGCCCCATAGGGTTTCCAATCTCTACAGAAGCAGAAGGCCGTATCTTTCTCCCGAGGAGCGGCTGGTGGATTCAAACCATCGTCCTTTCGGTTAGCAGTTGAGTGCTTTAACCACTGCACCACCAGGTCCCTGTAGCCTTTAGACAAGCGTTAATTATTTCCACCTCCCCTTGATGATTTAAGGCTTACATTAAGTTATAAAAAGCTACGATTTCTAATTCAGTTTCTTTGTTGTTAAGTCATAATCTAAGCTTCTTACTATTATCTGCAGTTTTACCTTCACAGGAGTATCTCGGGACATTATTGTCTGTGAAAAGCTGTTTTAGAAAAAAAGAAGCTATATCAATAATGTTGAAGTATCTGCAATGAGATTTTACTCCTCCTTGTTCTGCTGCAATGATATAATAACAGTCATTCACTGCTGAATCTCCAATTGAATCTCACTTGAATCCTGCATTTGTTCATAGCTTAGCAAAGAAAATAATAAAAAGGGGCTTAAGGAAGATAAAATGGAAACTTCATTACAATAGAATCATGTCTTTCTAATTGCCTTCTCGGAATCTAGATCTTCTTGGATTTGGACTATAGTTAGAAAAGCCCCACATTATAAGGCAGATAGACTGATTTCTGATTCATATTCTGCTGTATAATCTTAGACAAATCATTTGGTCAGAGATTAGGCTGCATCAACTATAAAATCGGACTAATAATCTTTCATTTACCTGAAAGCAGGAGACTGATCTCAAAGTCCCTCCAACAATAAGATTGATGAGTTTTCCTTTTTCCTTCTTGCAGCATGCTCTAACCTTACAGTTGTCTGTCAACTTCAAGAGCTAAGGCTTGAATCCAAAAGCTTAAATTTCCCTTTGTACTTTGATGGAACTTGTTAAACCATACTTTTAAAAAGCTAACAAGTGAAAAAGAAGTCTTCTTAGGGGAAAAAATCTGGAAAAAAAAATTGAAATTGAACTTAGCCCTAATTAAAAAAGCACAAATGCATTCATTAATTCAGCAGCTATTTATTGAATATTTATTATGTGCTGGCATTACAAGAGTGAGCAAAACACACATGAAACCTAACCTGGTAGTGTTTCACAGTGGTTAAAGAGAGAAAATATGGAGCCAAAATTGAAAAACAATATTCAGCTAAAAATAAGTTAGCACTTTTAGATATCCTTTTTAAGCTGTATAATATTTCTTTTCTAGACATGTTTAAATGGACTGGGAAATTGGTGAGCGTTTACAAATGAGCCTAATGTGCATGCAGATTTTTCTCTGGAAAACAGGGGTACTAAACAGCATGTGAGGATGAAGCAGGAAGATGGGTGGAAGATCAACTGAAAACACTGGAATTTACTAGGCCTCCCAGTATTTTCTTGTCTTAAAATTTATGACCAATGAATAGGAGTGATCACTTAGCGTGACGTCTGTGACAATCATAGGAAGGATGCTATGCGCACTAGTAACGTAGTTGGCATTGTTAGGTAAAGCTTGTAATGGAGTGGCATATTGTGGCTGAGTGAATTTCCATTTTCAGCACACTGACCGATTTCTATAGTTGAACTTTCACACTAGTTCATTAACTGGAATTACTTTTACCAAACAAACACTAAAACACTGTATGATTAAAAATAGTCCATTTTTGTCCATCTCTCTGAGAGGCATCTTTCAAACCTTTTTTGGTAACCCCTTCACCACTAAATGGAATATACAAACTGATCTTAGAAGTGAGGCTGGGGAGACTTTGTCTCACTTACTGTGGACATGCTATCAGGAGGGACCAGTCCCTGGAGAAGGACATCATCCTTGGTAAAGTAGAGGGTCAGCGAAAAAGAGGAAGACCCTCAACAAGATAGACTGACACAGTGGCTACAACAGTGGGCTCAAACATAGCAATAATTATGAGGATGGTGCAGGACTGGGCGGCGTTTCGTTCTGTTGTATATATAGGGTCACTATGAGTCGGAACCAACTCAACAGCACCTCACAACAACAACAACAGCAATATAGAGTGATCATTTATTGTGGACTACAGGGAAATTTGTTTTATCCAGTGGGGAAGACGGAAAAGCAGGTGAATAAGTTTGTCATGACTAACCTTCCAGGTCCTGACTTAATATAGTGACTATTCCCCCAAAACTGAACATCAGAGAATGATTCAAACACTGGAAGATATTTAAAACAAAACAAAACAAAACAAAACTAGTGTGATCCTAGGCAAGGCACTAAGCTTCATAGGCCTGATTATTTTATAAAATAGGTTTATTCTTTACCATTTGCTGTGAATTTGTTAATGTGCCTGCTACTGTGCTATGTGTTTGGAATACAAGAAGAAATGAAGACAAGTCTAAGTCCTCAGGGCCTCAAAATTAAGTAAGCATTTTTTAACTGCTTTTCTCCCTCCCTCAGTTATCTATGCTTCTAGTTTGGAATCTGAATGTCCTTATCTCAGTCAATTACATAATTTTGGGGGTTTTTTTTTTTGTTTGTTTGGTTTGTTTTTTGGTCCAGTCTCCCTAGTTAGAAAGCCCAGAATCGACATTTAATACTCTTTCATTGCCCATTTACAATTTTTTGTAAACCTGTTAATTCTGTCAGTTCTTCTTTGGAAATAACTTTATAATCCCACCCACCCCCTCTTTCCTATCCCATCAACACTACTAATTCAGCTAACAGCAATGCCAGGAATATTGCATAACATCAAATTGAGTCTCTCAACTTTTAGTCTCTCCTCCGAAAGGAGCCTCCTCTCTACCCCCGGAGAGTATCTACTTAAAAACAAATTAAATCATGTCACTCACTTGCCTATAAACATTTTCTCCAATATATATATAAGATTCAGGGCAAACCCTCACCCTCCTCCCCTTATTCTTCAAAATCCAGTTTGAATGTCGGGTCTTCCAAGAAGGTGCGTCCAGGTGGTTAGTTGCTTCATTTGTAACGAAGCCTTTTAGATAATATTTACCATAGTCTTTACTTTGTTTATGTCCATCTCTCTCACCATATTGGAACTCCCAGGTCTTATTCATCTTTCCACCCTAAGCAGATGTTTGTCAAAGCAGTTGTTTGACAAACTGTCTTAAGGGAAAAGGAGAAAACTTGTTGGGTGTGCTCTATGGTATGTAGAACTTCCTGGGAATTAGGATTAGATTCCATATAAGGACGTGTTTTTAATAAGTTTGGCCGTAAAATAATTATATGGAGTGTCCCCAAATATCACGAGAATTGTTTTACCACATATGGTGAAGTAGACTGTTCTGGGAAGCAATTTGAACTAGATCCTTCTAAAGTTCCAGAGATTTTATGAGTCTATCAGCTGAAGGCTAATTAACTGTGTTGTTGTTAGGTGCTGTCAAGTTGATTTTGACTCATAGTGACCCCGTGTGATAGGGTAGAACTGCCTCATAGGGTTTTCTAGGGTGTAATCTTTATGGGAGCAGATCACCAGGTCTTTTCTCCTATGGAAAAGGAGGTGCTGGGTGGATTCCAACCGCCAACCTTTCTGTTAGCAGGTGAGTGCATAACCGTTGTGCCACCAGGGCTCTAAGAGCCTCTTAAACTCCATGGTTATATTCACCATTCCTCAAGTATTCTTCTTGTATTCCTACATAAACACTGTTCACAACATTCTCCCTTCCCATCTGTCAAAGTTTTTCTTTTCCTTCATGTTCCGTAACTATTTTCAACTGCTCTCTTTAGTCTTCAGATACCTCAGCCATTAATAATTGCTTCTGCCATTTGATGTCTCTTGAACTAACTTTCTAGTTTATATATTTGTGACCTTTAGAATATAAAAATACTTATTATACTAACTATATTGTAGGCTTCTGGAATCAGAGACCACGTTTTATCTCTCAGTATGATTAGTGCTACCAGTAATCACTGAATAAATACCTATTTGTGAAGAGGATAATGATGTGATACTGAAATTTTGACATCAGTATTACCTGCATTAGATTCACCTGAGGTGCTTCTGATAAATACAGCTACCTAGGACCCCCCTCTGAATTCCTGAATCAAAATCACTGGGAGTGGAACTTGTGCATCTGCATTTTAAACGTGTACCCCCGGTAATTTTTACACACAGTGAAGTTTTAGACTGCTGGGCTCTCTGTAGCATACCAGCATCATTCCTATGACATGGCTTTCTTCTTTTATCTGTTTAAGCAGGTGCTTCTCTTCAGGTTCCAGAGGCATTCTTGCCCAGAATGATGTTTGAGACCACCAGTGTGGTCCACCAGTGAGACCACCATTAAAGCTTGTGTCTACAGTCCTTAAAAAAAGCAGCCACTCACTATGACTATTAGTGAGTCCCTGACTCCCCAGGGTCCACCGTATTTCCTGTATGACAAAGAAGCATCAGCATCTACCCCCTCTCCAGCCTCCCTGCTTGGACATTTTCGAGAGAATTTGATTGGATAAAACTGCCAGCTGCCTCAAATAAAGACAGAAATAACACAAGAATGTTGTTCATGCTTCTTGAGTAAAACAAAATGTCTTACACCTACTGATTTTTAATGAAATCAGTAGGTGTTTAAGACATCCCTGGGTGGCACAATCAGTCAAGCACTTGGCTGCTAACCAAAAGGTTGGTGGTTTGAATCCATGCAGGGGTGCCTGGGAAGAAAGTCCTGGCCATCTATTTCTGAAAGTTCACAACCACTGAAAACTCTATGGAGCACAGCTCTACTCTGACACACATGGGGTCACCATGAGTTAGATCGACTCCTCAGCAACTGGTCCTGGTACTAGGCTGATAGGTGCTTCACTTATCATCTCACTTAATCCTCCCAGTCTCTCTGAAGTAGGTAGTCCCATGTTAGAGAGAGGAAGCCCAGGCTCAAAGAGGTTAGGCAACTTTTGTCTAAATAAATAATCAGACTGTGAACTCCTTGTCATAGATAATTGGTTTTATTCATCTTTGTATGCTCACTAACTAGCACAGTGTCTGGATGTTGAATAATTTAATTTTTTTTTAATGAATAGTTGGATGAAGAGATAAATGTTGATTATTCAGCTAATAAATGGCAGAACTGGGATTCAAAATCAGACTCTATATGAGTCCAGAGTCAGTGCTCCAGCCCCTAGTCCTGGTGCTCCTCAAGAAGTGTGCAGGACCCATCTCTGAACGAGGTAGTGCTGCAGTGAGCCATGTACATAATTTTAAAAAAAAAAAAGTCTTACTTAAACAAAGGTGCATGCATATTCCTCTTCTGTTCCATCAGCATTTCTGTAAACTTGAGAGAAAAGTCCATTTATTTTCTCTGCTCAGGATTTTAGATGTGACACACAAAGCTGGATTTTTTTTAATGGTATACCCCCTATTTGCACATTTTCTTGTGCCTTTTAAAATACCACACGTCCCTCCCCTGCTATTTGCTTATGCTAAGGCTTCAGCCATCAGATATGCTACTTTAGCTTGCTATGCGGTGAGAAGATCCAAGTTTATTCATTATATAACAAAGTGGAGTTTGTTTTTAGCACAAACTGAAGTTTGTCTCACTCAAGAATGCAAAGCTAGTAGCTGTGGGATCACACCCGTGCAGATTCATTACCATTAAACTATCACATTTTCTGTTTATGTTGATTTCTAATTAGTTCTTCCCTTAAAAAATATATTAAAAAAAAAAAGGAATGGCTCTCTAAGCCAGACCAGAGCACATAATGATTCTCACTGTTAGATGAACACTGTTGGATCTGTCTTATGAAAAATGCTGTTATTACCACCCACTAACTCATCAACAGGTCCTGGCTCTCTACAGAATCTGGGTCTCTGTTACCCCTATCCACCCCTTCTTGTCCTCTATTCACCTCCACTTGGGAGCGTGGCCACTTGGAGAAGGGGAAGCTTTCCCTCCCTTCCCAACAGCTGGACATGCTGATTCAGTACCTTCCATTGTACACCCGCAGCAGAGTGCATTAACTTTATGATAGATTTTCTACATGTGGTTAGGGAAAAAAAAATCTTCTGTAGTTTTGGTTCTACAAATGCTTTTTGTTACAGTTTCAGCAGTGGAATCAGCTATAGTTCTCTGGCAGGTCATGGGAAGACTAATATGGTTTTCACTACTTTTGAAGACTTGACTTTGGAATTAGCCTGTAGGTTATTAATTCATTTGATAAACAACATAATATTGAGATTCTGAAAGGAAGGTTACGTTAGAAGTGAAAGCCATAGTGTTGTTGCTCTAAATTATTTAGATGGTGCCAATATGTATTGCTAATGCAAGAATTCAGAAAACTACAAGATTATATGCAAGATTATAAAAATTTGTACTTTTTATTCTCTTTCTTTGTTCTCATGACCTCTCATTTATTTCATAACTTGCTTGTTTTTCCTCATGCCCCCCTCACCCCCATACTTCAATAAAAAGATAATGAAAATTGAAAACCTCAAAGCAAACTAAAGTTATTGCTAGAGGAAGATGGGGAGGAACAAATGAGAAAGGAAATGTTCCCAAGAGCAAAGAACATGCAGATCAATGCACAGTCTCTTCAAAGAATGGAATCTGAATATAAATTCCCAAGTTTGGACCTTGTTAGAACATTCTCCTCTAATATAAAAATTAATAAGAGAACATGCTTTCATGAGATACCGGTTCTATTGCAATATCCATAAAATTAACAAAAAATAAAGTGAATAACAATATCAGGCAGAATTTTTCCTTTCCTTTCCTTCTGATAAGCTACTTAGAAATGCAGGGTCTAAATGCACTTAATATAAAATCCAGGTGATTTACGTTGGTCCATAAGGGCCTACAGAATCTAGCTCTAGCTTCCTTCCCTAACCTTATCACATCACTCAAGAGTGCTGCAGCCTCATTGGTTCCCCTTGTGCTACTCCTCAGCCCCAGTTCTTCTACATAGTTTTGAAATCCTTGCAGTTGTTGACACTCTGCCTGGAATAGACTTCCTCAGGTTTTGTTGGCTGACTCCTCATTCTCTGCATCAGCTAAAGGGTAACCTTCTTACAGGGGTTTTCCCTGACCACCTATTTAAAGTAGCTTTCCAGAGTTATTCTCCATCTAACACACGAGTTTTTTTCCTTCATAACACTCATCACAATCTTTAATCATTTAATTATTTGTTTACTTGCTTATTAACTGATTAACATCATGAGACCTGGAACTGGATGTCTTGCTAGCCCCTGCGTTTTCTGCACCACGTGTGGTGCTGGACATGTAGTAGGCTCTCAGAAGTTTTTGTTACAATAACCAATGATTATATCCACAATGTATCCAACTATGATGCAACCAACTTTTGTTTCTTTCATT
This sequence comes from Trichechus manatus latirostris, assembly GCF_000243295.1. Taxonomy (NCBI): domain Eukaryota; kingdom Metazoa; phylum Chordata; class Mammalia; order Sirenia; family Trichechidae; genus Trichechus; species Trichechus manatus. Next base: position 818,359 of record NW_004444184.1, read on the forward strand.
TCTGATTCTGTAGCATGTGGATAGACAAAGCAAGCTGGCATCTAACCCACTGCTGTCAAGTTGATTCCGACTCATAGCCGCCCCATACGGTTTCCAAGGCTGTAAATCTCTACGGGAAGTAAACTGCCACATCTTTCTCCCGTGGAGCTGCTGGTGGTTTCGACCTGCTGATCTTTCAGAGTTAGCAGTTGATCATTTTAACCACTATCTAGCTACCAAATATTCATCATATCTTGGATTTCAGGAATTCTACAGCTGCCATCATTTGCTAGCCTTTTTCTTAATATTTTGAGCTGGCTTGATTTTAGTGGAAAGTCTAGCTAATTGCTACTGAATGTTAGGTCTGTTTTATTGCTGTGGTTTTATTTTAAAGTATTTATAGAATATAAATATTAGACTCCCTTCAGGAAATTATTATTCAGTAAGAGAAAAAGAAAGATTTTCCAAGTTCACGAGGAAATAGTTTCCATTAAAAACAGTATGTTTCCCCACATAATCATGGTGGATTACTAACTGGGCTGCATTCAGCAGCTGGTAAATGCATTCCTCTGTCAGGAATTTTGTGAACCCATCAGTGTGGGCACCAACTTTCAGAGCATTTGAAGTTGATTCAGTGGCACAGAAGACACAGCAGACTCGATTTATTATCCTAAACCCTACAGGTCAAGTAATGTCTGTGCTATTGACTTCGATTAAAAAAAAAAAACAGAATACATACGTGTGCACACACATATTTAAAGAGCATAGGTAAAATTTTAATCTATTTCATGATTAAAATATTGGCATATTGAAACATTAAAACCATCAGATAATAACCAATATTTCAACAAAAGCAAGATCTATATGTACTTGTATATGTAAACATTTGGCTCTTTCAACAAATTATTATTAATCAAGAATAATAATGAAGTACTATGAACAGACCTCTATTCACCCAGATATCATTGTTTGAGAATGTAAAGGGGTGTTATATCCCAATAAGTAATCCTGTTCATTCAAAAAAAAACTTTTGTACATATTTTTCTTTCTATACCTGACTCCCCAAAATTACCTAAATGACTGTGGAGACATAGCCAGTGTCAGTTCTGCTTTTCATAATAAGAAATATTGACTCAGTATTTTCTTGGGTCAAGTCAACAGAATTTGAAGGAGACTGCCAAGTAATTCAAATTTTAACATAAATTTTTTTTCTTAAAGGGAGCATTGCCAAGCATTCCAGAGGAACTATAAAATCTCTTAATTTTCAGTGACCATAACAGTACTCTAAATATGACTCTGTAACAATGAAATCCCAAGATACAATAGAAAATTATTGTCTTAACTTAGGCAAGAAATAAGCTTGTTTCCTATAGGTGAATGGATTACTGAAGTAAATAGCTTTCATGATTTTATTTTGAATGATTTATTTCATAATTTAAGCATTCTCAAAGTGTATGTGATTTGGAACCTGATTTCTTTACTAGATGCTCATAGGCACAGCCCAATAAAAAGTAATTATTATAGGCACTTTCTGTTAAATGCTTACTACTTTAACACCTTTATTATTTTAAAATAACACAAATAAATAGAATTTCTTTTATATTTATTGTCTTTATTCATTCAGTGGAATCCCTGGGTGGTGTAAATGGTTAACACTGTCAGCTGCTAACTGAAAGGTTGGAGGTTTGAGTCCACCCAGAGGTGCCTCTGAAAAAAGGCTTGGTGAACTACTTCAGAAAAATCAGCCATTGAAAAACCCTATGGAGCACAGTTCTACTCTGACACACAGAAGGTCGCCATGAGTCGGCATCGACTGGATGGCAACTGGTACTGGTTCATTCATCGATAATCAGCTCTTTATTGAGCAACTATTCAGTAAGTACCTGGATAGATTAGTTTCCTAGGGCAGTTCTGGAGGCTAGAAGTCCATAATAAAAGTTTCAGCAGGGCCACGCTTCCTCGGAAAGCTCTAGGAAAGAAACCTTCCTTTCCTCTCCCTAGCTTCTGATGGTTGCCAGCAATCCTTGATGTTCCTTGGCTTGGGGCTACATAACTCTGATCTCTGTCTCCATCTTCACATGACGTTCTCCCCTGTATTTCTGTCTCTGTGTCCAATTTCCCTAGCCCTTGTATTAGGGCCCACCCTAATCCAGTACGACCTCATTTTAGCTTGATTACATCTACAAAGATTCTATTTGCAAATAAGGTTGCATTCATAGGTACAGGATAAGTCTCAAATATATCTTTTTTGGGTATACAATTCAACCCATAATACCTGCCCTGTTTTGGGGGTGGGATGAAGAAATGATCAAGGCCAACCAGACCTCTGCCCTCAAGATGTTTACAGTCAATGTAAACATCCTTATAAAAATAGAGGACATGGGGGGAAAAGACAGATGTAAAAATAACTTTGATTATGGAATTCCATTCTTCTCTTCTCTCTACCCTGTCTCTTAAGGCCACTGCATAGAGAAGGAAGTAAATGTTGTGAAGACAATAATACTTTAGGGAAAGTCTGTATATATTTCATTGGTTGAAAATAATTTTTACTGAATTGGTGAATTCATTGATTTTTAATTATATAAATTATATAATCATTAAGTTACTTTATATACTTGATACTTCCTTTTAACTTAGATCTGTTTTCTAAACCTACAGTCTACTATATCTTGTATTTCTGGAAACTCTTTAACCACAAATAAATGACCCTCAGAGGTAATTGGAAGCATGCAATCATGGATTTTTTCCACATAGCAACTTAGAATAGACATAGTACATTTGCAGCTGAGTTTTAGAAGAAGATTAAATTAAAGCAAACTTTTGAAGCTTGCACTTAAGTTGTTACAGAAACAGAACTTAGGTTCCAATACTGCAATCAATTTGGCGTGTGATAAATATTAAAAATAAATAGCCGAAGGTTTTGTATTTGCCAAATGCTAATTTACTTGGCAATCTGCTTCTGAAAGGTCACAGCCTTGATATCCCTATGGAGCACAGTTCTACTCTGCAGCACATGGGGTCACCATGAGTTGGAATCGACTAGAAGGCAACAGGTTATTTTTTAAAACTGTGTTCTGACTGCTGGTGGGAATGTAAAATGGTACAACCACTTTGGAAATTTATTTGGCACTTCCTTAAAAAGCTAGAAATAGAAGTACCATACAATCCAGCAATCTCACTTCTTGGAATATATCCTAGAGAAATAAGAGTCATCACATGAATACATATGTGCAAAACCATGTTCATTGCAGCACTGTTCACAATAGCAAAAAGATGGAAACAATCTAGGTGCCCAACAACAGACGAATGGATAAACAAATTATGGTATATTCACACAATGGAATACTACACAATGATAAAGAACAGGGATGAATCCACAAAACATCTCATAACATGGATGAATCTGGAAGGCATTATGCTGAGTGAAATTAGTCAGTTGCAAAAGGACAAATATTGTACGAGACCACTATTATAAGAACTCAAGAAAAGGTTTCAACACAGAAGAAAACATTTTTTGATGGTTACGAGGGTAGGGAGGGAAGGAGAGGGGAATTCACTAACTAGATGGTAGATAAGAATTATCTTAGGTGAAGGAAACGACAACACACAATACAGGGGAAGTCAGCACAACTGGACTATACCAAAAGCTCAGAAGTTTCCTAAACACAACCAAACACTTCAAGGGACAGAGTAGCAGGGGTGGGGGTCTGGGCACCATGGTTTTGGTGAACATCTAGGTCAATTGGCATAACAAAGTTTATTAAGAAAATGTTCTGCATCCCACTTTGGTAAGTGGCATCTGAGGTCTTAAAAGCTTGTGAGCAGCCATCTAAGATGCATCAATTGGTTCCAACCCATCTGGAGTAAAGGAGAATGAAGAACACCAAAGACACAAGGAAAATATTAGCCCTAGAGACAGAAAAGTCCACATAAACCAGAGACTCCATCAGCCTGAGACCAGAAGAACTAGATGGTGCCCAGCTACCATCAATGACCACCCTGACAGGGAACACAACAGAGAGTCTCTGATGGAGCAGGAGATAAGTGTGTTGCAGAACTCAAATTCATGTAAAAAGACCAGACTTAATGATCTGACTGAGACTGGAGCAACCCCAGAAGCCATGGCTCCCGGACACTGTTAACCCAGAACTAACACCATTCCTGAAGCCAACCTTTCAGACAAAGATTAGACTGGACTATAAAACATAAAATAATACTCGTGAAGAGTGGTTTTTAGTTCACATAGATACACGAGACTAAATGGGCAGTCCTGTCCTGAGGTGGGATGAGAAGGCAGAAAGGGATAGCAGCTGGTTGAATGGACATGGGAAACGCAGGGTGGAAATGGGGAGTGTGCTGTAACATTATAGGGATTGCAATTAGTGTCACATAACAATATGTGTATACATTTTTATATGAGAAATTAACTTGAGCTGTAAACTTTCACCTAAAGCACAATTTGAAAAAAAAAATGCGTTCTGGCTGGTTTATCAAAGAAGTTGAATTAACTCTAATGACAATAATACCTTAAAAACCATTGCATCAGTTATGCATCCTAAGTTAAGGTTTATCAAATAGAAAGATAGTAGGAAGGCTTGTGTAATAGCTAGAGAAATGGGAGTCAGTTATTCAGGTAGTGTCAACAGTCAGACATAGCAAATTGGTTTAAGTTATACATTAATATATACTGTTTTCATATACTTAACCTTCATAAACAAGTTAAGAAAAGGTCCTTCCCTGTTTCTCAATTGTAGTGAAATACACACTATTTTTTCTGTGCATGTGACATGTTTGTAATCAGAAGTTCCAAATTTAAAGTTACCATGAATTCTGCCCATTTTTCTGCTCATATCTATTCCTGTTACACATTTAAAGTTTACTTATATAAAACAAGATCTGTACCAGATACTAAAGATCTAAATTCTAACTCTTGATCTAAACTTACTACTTGTCCAGTAGTTTACAGCATTTCATTGAGTCGTAGTTTGGGGCTTCAAAATAAGTAATTATAATAGCCTCTAACCTTACTTACTTCCTAGGGCAGTTACCACAGTTAACTTAGCATTGCATGAAATACATGCTTTGGAAATAAAAATGGTATAGAAATACAAATTATTGTTAAAATCACCTGATAAACATCTTGAATCTTGCCAAATATCCCTTATTTTGGACTATGTTTCTCTTTTCTGGCATTCCTCAGCACCTCCCCTCTTCAAGTTGTCTTCTCTAATTAAGTAGCCATCACCAGAGACTCACACGTGCATCTCCAGCCCCTGCCCCAATCTTCACTTCTATCAACTAAGCATCACTTTCTGGATATTTTACAGAATCTGCAAAATTAATGATCCCAAGTCATGTTTATTTTTTCAAATTTCTTTATTCTATACACCTTGCCCCACCCTCCAACTGCGATCTTTTCCTCCCTATGGAACTCCCACCCTCTATATCAACCTACTGGAACTACCGATACCCCTCAAATCATCTTTCTCACTCACTCCACATTCCATTGGTCACCACATTTGATTAATACCACGTCCTAAATAGCCTTCGAATGTGCATCCCTTCCTCACCACATTATACTGCCTCTGCCATGTTTTAAGCCATCATCAGTCTCTTGCCCTGACAACTGCATTAGCCTTCTTCTAGTTTCCATGCCTTCACTGCTGCCATGGAAATTTTGTTTCTAATACAAATCTGATCATATTACTTCCCAGACTGAAACCCCTGTCCCCATATCTACAGAATAATTTCCTTGACACAACCCACAAAAGGTTCTATAATCTAGACCATCCCCTATGCTCCCAGTTTTCCTGGTATTCCTCATATCTCCATTAACCACTACTTATGCACCAGTCGGAGCCCTGATGGCACAGTGGTTAAGTGCTTGGCTGCTAACCAAAAGGTTGGCAGTTCGAACCCACCAGCGGCTCTGTGGGAGAAAGAAGTTGCAGTCTGCTTCCATAAAGATTATAGCCTTGGAAACCCCATGGGGCAGTTCTACTCTGTCCTATAAGGTTGCTATGAGTTGGAATCAACTCAGTGGCAATGGGTTTTATGCACTAGTCACATAGAACTCATGACAGTCTCTTTCTTAATTTGAGTACTTGCTGGAATTCCCTCCACTAGCCCCACCATTACCACTATGTATTGATAAACTCCAGTTCATTTTCTAAGATTAAATTCAAAGGTTAGTTATTCTATGAAGCCTCCTCTATCTCCCCACCACCATCCCTTCCTCCAAGGCTCCTATAAAATGATAGTAGAAAAGAATTGTTTGGAAAAAAAGATTCAGAAATGCAAAATGAATTGTGAATATTAGAATGGGAAAAAGAAAAAAGCATGACAAAGTAACATTCTATCTTCTGTCTTAGAAACATAAGATTTTAGAGCTGCAAAGGTTGTTACAGTCAATCCAGACCGAAGTTTTCTGTGATTTCCACATAAAAAGTAAAAGCTCTTGCCTTAAGATGAAGTGTGGGAAATTTGTATCTAGCTGTGTAATACTGGCTGTATAATTTGAGTGATCCATATCCAGCATTCAAGAAAGCAATCACTACACTACTCAAACACAAAACAATTCTAAAATCATATAATCTGACCTTCATAGTTTCAATTTCCCTTACTTTCCACAGCATAGCATTGATCTTTTAAAGACAAAGTTTGTCATCATTTGTACACGTCCAAATTCAAAATTCCTTAATTAAAGGAAAAAATACCAAATAAATTTTCATTACAAGTTAGGACAATAATGTCTTCCTAGCTTTTTCAAAAATCTGTTCTTTTTTTTAACAAAATCTTTGCCTATAAAGACAAAATGAGGAAAAAAAAAAAGCAAAAAAGAATGAATATAGCAAAATGTGTGAGCTGACCTGCTCCGTTTCATCGGTAAAAATTTTAGTGGAAAAGGAAATTGAGCAAGGTACGTCATTACATCTCATAAGTCCAGAGAAAGCAATTACCGATTGTGGGACGTCTCATAAGTCCAGTGAAAGCAATTACCGATTGTGGGAGCCATAGGGAACTCTCTCCTAGAGAAGTTTCCAAATATTCCAAGCCCAATTTTTAATAAAATTTATTTTAAGACATGCCAGGTTTTGGGGCTCTGAACATGAATCGTGTTTATTTTCATAACTGCTCGATTTGAAGTCATATCATATTTGACAAAACTTTAGGGTGGTTAAAATTACAATTGTGTTTCCTTTTAGCAGCCACATTTTGAGATAGGGATAGACTGGATATGGACCAGCCTGCTTTCATCTTCCTTAAACTAAGACTCACTTAGTGCCCTGAGCTTACAGAAATTTGCTTTCAAATTGAGGTCTACTTTTCAATAGACAATTCTTATAAAATTTTTTTACAGGTTGTTACCTACACCTCTGACTTCTTGAAATGGGTCAGTTAGTTTCTAAACATATGTGCTGTCTTTTCTCTTTCATTTTTAGGATATTTTCCACTTAAAATACATATACATTTTCTGTAAGTCACCAAAGCCAAGTTACTGGCATGAAAAATGACCCTGTTACTTGGAAAGCAGTTTTTACTTACAAGTCCCCCAGGTCCTATAATGTCTAAACCTCCTGTGCCACTTTATATGACCACCCCACCCCACAGAGGAGCATGTACAGGAAAAACAGGCTTCCCTTCCCCCACATATTTCCTCAGTTTATTTACAAAACATCTTGGAATGAGAATGAGCTGCTTGTGGTTCCTGTGGCTGATTCAGGGATGGTTTTCTCCAGGCAGAGGATGCTGGTCAACTGAATGACCTCTTCTCTAGCTAACCCACACACCACTGTGGTAAGGCTGTTTGGTCTTATGGGTGCCCCTTCTAACTAAACTTGGTGGGATTTGTTTTTGTGGTAAAGAACTTAGTAATAACCAAATATCACTGTGTAGACAGATTTAATAATGATGAGGTCCATAAGAGGCTATCCCTTCCACTACTAAAAAAACAAGTCAGAAATACTCTAAGATGCTTTCAGGCTCCTGCGCATCAACCTTTGCTTCTCAAAGGGTCATAATGCTTCCCTTATGGATTCCTGAAAGAACAATAAGCCTATTAATATCGCATTTGTATAGAGAGTACATTGAGGGAAGAAATCATCCCAAACACCAGCTGCATGAGAGATGCATCTTATTCAGAAGTTCTCCACCAGCTCACACACAGGAAGTTGATGACTGATAGGCTTAAGCAGGTTTAAAGTTGTGAAGATATCAATTAAACATAAATCTCCCAAATGTTTGTGTTTATTTGTCCAGACTTGCTAGTAAACAGTCACATGTAATTCATCAGTGACTCTTTGAAACCTTGAAATTCTTGGGAATAGGAGTAGCAGTAGTCCTTAGGGTGAGCTGAAGTACATCTTTCAGCCATGTAAGTGAGAGATGATGGTACAAAAAAGTATAAGATAAACACTGAACATAAGTTATTATAAGCACTCACATATGACCCATATGGAAAGACTGATAAGATAAATATCACATTTTCACTATTATATCAGGTTTTAATTGATAAATATTAAACTCATGTGAAAACGAATATTTCAAGAAAGTACTGGGTGGGACAGAATACCTACATCAGGGATCAGTTTGCACTGAATCAGAATAAAAATGTGTTTTCTAATAGACCATAATTAAAAAAAAATTATCCTAGAACTTAGTTTCCTTATTCAAGCTAAATCCCTGTGTGCATTGTCATCTTTACTGAAGAAATTAGAGACATGTGCTTATCATCCACCATATAAATGTATAAATGAGCACAAAATTACCCAGTCCTCGGTCTCCCAGTGTGCTAGTTCAATGATTATATTTTCACTATATATATATATATATATATATATATATACATATATATATCCCATTGCTATTGAGTCCATTCTGACTCAGCGGCCCTTAGGGTTAGTGATATGTGTGTGTATGTGTGATATAATCTATAAGTAGTTTGAGGAATTTATTCTTTTTTCAAAAGATCAAATTTTAAGAACTTTGAAGTTAAAAACAGTGTATGTATTAAAAAGAAATACTACATCACAGAATAGAGGGGGGGGAAAATCCCACCTCATCTACCCATTACCACCAAATTGAAAGCTAATGAAAGAAAAATGTATATCCTGCCCAAAGAATGCTATTTCATGTCTATATCTATGATTTCACTTTGCGTCTTTTTACACTTGTCTCCCCAGTGCATCCTAACGTCAGTCAAGGCTGCCAAGGAGGCTGTGCAACATGTTCAGATTACAATGGATGTTTGTCATGTAAGCCCAGACTATTTTTTGTTCTGGAAAGAATTGGCATGAAGCAGATTGGAGTGTGTCTCTCTTCATGCCCAAGTGGATATTATGGAACTCGATATCCAGATATAAATAAGTGTACAAGTAAGTGCCTACACAAAATTATGGTTTTATCTCATCTTTGTGAACTTCTCCATGTTAGAAGGGCTTCTAACATATTTGTGATATTCTTATCAAGTAAATAATAAAGTTTACCTGATATTTATGTTAAACAATCCTTAGAAAGCCCTCAGGGAAAGAATATTTGTGCTACTTAAAAAAAAAAAAAAAACCTAAGTTTTTTTTTTAATTGTAAAATCAAAACTTAAGAACATGATTATTACTCATTTAATCTACAAAAAAGTACTGCAAGGATCAATTCCCTCTTAATTCTCATTACCATCTCAACAACCCAAGTATTTAAAGACTTGAAGAATCATTTCAGCCATTTTGGCTTTAAGAAGGATTTCAATAAAGCAACTGAAGTATCTATTTATCAATAAAAAAATTATTCCATTTGTTTCTCCTTAATCTCTGTCCCGAATTCAAATAAGTGACAGTTTTTTTCTTCTTAGCTTGGTAATATGTAGACCAGAGATGATTTTTGGATAGACAGCCTATGACACTTCCTAGTGAGTCTCTTATTCTCACAGAGTAGATAAACTATGCTCTTCATTTCGTCATCTCCAGAGTAAGAGTTCTCTCTTGCCACACTGAATATCACCATTTACAACAGGAATGGAGAGTAAGAAGGTGCCCCATTAGCTGCTTTATTAAAAATACAAATGATAAAAATAATGAGATAGAATGAGAATTATCTCCACATTTCTGAAAATCCTAAACTTCCAGTCTTAAATAAAATACTATCCATTAACTTACAGATTTTATTGAAATTTTAAAATTTCCCCAAACCAAAAATCTATATATTTCAGATTATATTTTTAGTTTGATCTTAAACTGATAGCCAGATTTTAAAGTCCATTCTTTTGTGATTTTTTCAGGTGAGATTTTTCAGGTAAATGGTTTTTGGAGCATGTTTACAAATAAAAGCATTAGCATTTTCATGCCTCGATTTCAAATCTTTGGTGGAAAAAATACTGAAATATGAGAGAGAAGATTAATATGTAAATGAATATGATTATCACAAAAAGAAAATCAATTTTATTCTTAACAATTGCATTTCAAAGTTTAAAGTAATCAAATGAAGTAAAGTAACATGTTTTTACTTCAATTTTCTAGTTTAATTTCTCCGATGACAATCTAAAATATTTCACAAAGTAAGAGCTTGTAGAGTGACAGCATTTCTTCTTGAGTATTTCCAACTCTTCTTTAGAAAAAAGATATTAAGCGCATAGATAAATCTAGCGTTCAATTATTTTCCTTTTATTTACTACAAATTTATCTAGACTGGTGCATTATGGAGTCTAAATTTTAGCATTTTAAAGATAAAATAAGGCCATATTTGCCCAAAATATGACACTGAAACAGAGATTGGAATAAACACAATGAAACAAGAAGAAAACCTTATTTTTATTAAATTTTATTAGTCCACTGTTTAAAAAATGCATCATTCTGATTTGGTTTTTGTCCTCATAGAAGACAAAATGCAAGTATGCTTATTTAACACAAAAGAATAGAATCATCAGCCAAATAAGATAAATAGGAAGTATATTTTATTCTCACTATAACATTTAATTATATTTATGAATGAGATATGTTGGTTAACATATATATATATATATATATATATATATATAAAATATTGTTTAGTTATGTAAGCACCAAAGGCTTCATGTTACCTTGAGTATTTTTAGATCAGGTTATCTACTCAACTGTTTTCCCTATCTCAGTATATGGCACCAATATTTTTTTAGTTTTCAAGTGAAGAACCTAGGAGTAACCTATCCTTTTCTTGTTCTCACTCCCCCATATTCAATCCATCAGTTTTGTCGTTTGACAACCAGTCTTAGAGTCCCCAGTTTCCCCTCTAGTCTAAACAGCCTCATATCATCTCTCACCTGGACCCTGAAAGTCTCTTCTCCACACTGCACTCACCTTTCAAAGCTGTAAATTAAAACATCATTCCCCTATCCAAACACCGTATGTGACCCTGCCTGCCTGTCAAAACTCATCTTCTGTAACTCATCATCACCTACTTTGCAACAGCCATACTTGTCTTGTAAGATTTTTCCATCTCAAGACTTTGTAAATTACTGTTCCCCACTTACCATTCCACACTTGCTGTTCCAGTTGTTTGGAAAGATTTTACTCCACACCTTTGCATGACTGGCTCTCTCATTTCATTCAGGATTCTGCTCATATGTTACCTCCCCAGAGAGGCATTCCCTAACGATCTCATCCAAAATAATCAACCTCTTCCCCTTATCAGTCATTCTCTATCTCTCTTTGTACCTACCCTGACCTCCTGTTCCCCAGAGCACTTATTACTCTGAACAAACTTCCTGGTTTCAAATCCAGTCTGGTCTATGATCTTAGGCTACTTTGCATAACCTTTCTGACCCTCAGTTTCCTTATCTATAAAGTGGGAATAATAATAGAGACTACCTCATCGGATTATTGTAAGGTTCAAATGACCTAATGTATAGTAAAACACTTGTAGCAGTACCTAACTTATAGTAAACACCATATAAGGGTCAACTATAGCTATTAGTTATTGCATCTCTCTTCCTACAATATAAGCTTTGTGAAGTCTGGACTATATGTCTCTTTTGTACTGCTGTCAACCAGTGCCTAAAATAGCGCCTGGCACATAGTGGGCAATCAAATATTTGTTGGATGAATGAATAGATGTTAAGAACAGCACAACGGAAATATCCCAGTACATTTTATTAAAATTATGAAACATTTTCATAATCTGTTAATGTAAATAGATACTAGCTCCTATAAACCTTCTTGACAGTAGATTTATTGCCAAAAACAAAACAAAAAAGAACGCAACCAGTCCAATGCTTTTGGAATCATTGACTGATGTATATCAACTGAATAACTGTGGAAGAATCCTTAATTCAGTTTAGCAAAATAATTTTGAACCTAAAGTGTTTCACATGGAAGGTGCAAATGTCTGTGTTGGAAGCCTGCAAAACTAGATCAGCAATAGTTAAATGAAGATAATGGAAACATGGTTCCCTTTTCTTTCTTCTCTTTTAGAATGCAAAGCTGACTGTGATACCTGTTTCAACAAAAATTTCTGCACAAAGTGTAAAAGTGGATTTTACTTACACCTTGGAAAGTGCCTTGACAATTGCCCAGAAGGGTTGGAAGCCAACAACCACACCATGGAGTGCGTCAGTATCGGTGAGGAGGAACTCTGAGATTTAGGATGGTTGATGAACACCTCAGATAGTAATTCAGTCTCCATGAAGGTGCCTCTCCAAGTCCTATTTCACAAGAACCTGAGGAACCTTCTCTAAGAGGTCCTCTCCATCCTTCTTTACAAAGATACCATGTAATTGTGTTCCTATCACCTCACCCAGCATGTATCACAGTGCAATTCAATATCCAGTGGATGCTCCATTATTTTTAGGGGACTATTGATAATTGTTTCAACTATTTAGATCATTATAGATTTATTTTTTATCATTATTTCATGAAGTTTTACTTATAATAGACAATTTATTTCCTTTTCTGTTTATATTTATATATTTTTCTTTTATACTTGATCTTCAACTAAATCTCTACCTTAGGGCAAGAGTTTCATCACAAAATGCTGAGGTTTAATCTTAACCAGTGACCAAAGTTTTTTTCCAAGGGAGACAAATGTATTCTGTGATACATCCCATTAATGCTCAGTAGATGGGTCAAAGACCTAGAGAACTGGAGTTAATGTAGTTAAAATGTCACTGTTTTCTCTCCCATTGCCTTGCTGAAATGTTCTGGTTGCACAGGTACTCAGAAACAAGAAAGAAAGGATTTTGGATTTACTCAAACTGACAGAATGAGACAGTTTCAGGGTCTGATTAATTGCAGGTTGAGTTTCTTGGAGGGGAGGTTCCTCAGACAAGCTGTCTGTCTAAATAAGGGATCACTGTCAAGCTGTATTTTCCCCCTTTTAAATGTTGTGCAGCTACTACAGTGATGGGTTTGATGAACACTTGGGGAGCAGATGCCAACCTAAATGGGAAAACAGAATACTGAATCTCAAAATCCCCTAGGCAAAAACTACAAGAGCCTTTGAGGCTGTGCTGAAGTTGGCATTTGCACACAAACGCTCTCCTGATTCAGTACAAGATGGGTCCCACAGTACAGATCCATTAGAATCTAAAGTGCTGGAGTAATAACACTAAAGTTGTAGTTTAACCATCTCAGGTCCCACCATGGAATCTTATTTCTAAACAGAGCTCTAAGGTAGAATGAAATAAATGGATGATATTTTAAAGGTAATTTCAGAAGCATCTGAAAAACAACAGTTCTGAAACAGCACATGGCTTATTATGGTTATGTCTTTTTTCTTTAGTCAATAAAAACACAGAAAAACAACTTAGAAATAGGGAAAAAGGTACATGAGAAAGCATTTCGAGTTTGTCTCTTTATAGGTCCTAAGGGCTAATGATTAGAAGTAATAAGTTTCAAACAGTGGAAAAAAAAAATAGGAAACACTTCTGTGGAATATTCAAAAACAGAAATTCAGGATGAGTTGCAGAAAGCTTGTGCTATTTCTCTGCCCAGGAAAAGGGACACATGTTTATATTTTCTTAGTTGTTTAAGGTGTAGCATTCAGTTTCCTTGAAAGGTGATTTATCTGAAATGCATTCATGCATTTCTATCAGACAGTACATTTAGTGCTTGGTACTGTTAGATTTAGGAAGAAAGGACTGGCAATCTACTTCTGAAAAATCAGCCAATAAAAACTCTATGGATCACAGTGATCTGGTTCCATTGTATGTGGGGTAGCCATGAGTCAGGGGCTGACTAGACAACAGCTAACAACAACAACAACATTAGATTAGCCTTTAAAGTTTAGTGCTAATTTATACTATTATTGAGACAAAGACTATTTCTTAACACAATTAAATTTAGGAAGTGTATGTATTTTGGAACAGGAGTTAGCGGCCTATAGACCATTTACTGAACCTGGCTCTAAATGACCGAGGCCACAGTAATAGTATCCATTAGCAAATTTTGTTCAGGGCTGGCTCGTGTTGCTTGCTTCATGGGATGTCTCCTATCACATGGTGTCTGGCCTACAAACCCTACACTTGCTATACGTATGGCCTTGCCTCAGTATTTTATGACCTGCTTCATTATAACAAAGGAATAGTAACACTTGTTCCTTTAACAAATGCAGAAATTAGAACCCGCAAAGCTGAAATGACGACCCCAAGGACAGTTATTCTCAGTGCTATAATTAGTACCCTGACTCCAGCTCCCCACTGCTCATCCAAAAGGCTGAAGAATCGTTCTCTCCATTTGCTAAAATTTACACTATATCTCGTTTCCTACCCAGATTTTAAATTGTGAGGAAAGATCATAAACAGAGAAAATGTTCCCCTGATATAGAGCTAGGATGAACAGCTTATGCCACAATATATCACTCCCCATGGTTTACAGGTCAAATTAACCATAAATGTCCACTGAACCCAATTTTATAGAAGAGCATATCCCTTCCACTTTGTGCCTTAAATATTTTCTTCCTTTCTGTACTGTCATTCTGTCATCTCATTGCTCCTCTTGGAGAGTTTGCCTTTTTCAAATAGTGACAGAGGGAAGATGTCCAGCTCCAAACACTGAGTAGCAAATGACATGCCCTTGCTGTGTTCCCTATGGAGCCATGCAGTCAGTTAACAAGAATGAAAGCAAAAGAGTAATGGTAGTGTAACATCCCGTTCAATTTTCCTCCCCATTCAGGAATCCCTTTTGCAGTATCCCAGACTAATGACCAACCACTGCATGACTACTTCAGGGACAGGGAGTTCATTGCTTTTTTGAGACACTTGTTCCATCAGTGAATAGCTGAAGTCTTTAAGACTGTTCTTAATACAGATGATGAAAGGAATAGAGAAGTTACTGTAGATCTGTTTTCTTAACTAACCTCTTAACCAACTAGTGTCCCAGTCTCTATAGTGTTTATTTAATGTCCTGAATATAATTTAAATCACCCTTTTTTTTGTTATCTTCAGCATTTTTTCTAAAGCTTTCATTTATTTCCAGAAATAGTTTTTGGACATTAACATTGTAGGTTCATTCTATAGTATTTCTCTTTGTAGTGTAGAAGTGCAAAAATCTCCTGCTATGAAACCTAGGAGAGCTATTATTGAAAAGAAGAGACTAATACAGAATAAGGAAACAATCTCCAAAAAACCAAAACAAAAGTTTCTGGAAAAGTTAATCTTAGAAATCATTCTGTCAAGTTAACTCTAAGCGCAGCATATCAGCTGAAATTGACCCAGAGTTTACCTGAAATACGTGCTGATGTGCCTAAACCACAGCCAGTAACAAACGACAGTATTTAAGTGCCCAACAGCACACGAAGTAGAAAACAGAAAAGGCTGTGAGTTGTAGGCCAAAGACCTGAATTCAGTTTTTTACTCAACCGTTCTCTGGCCCAGAGCTTCTCAGAATGTGTTCCCAGTACCTGCAAATCAACATCACCTGGATTGTTAAAAGTAAAAATTCCAAACCCCACCCAGACCACTGAATCAGAAACTCTGGGCCCAGTAGTCTGTGTTTTAGCAAGTCCTCCTGGTGATTCTGTTGAATGTTAGTTTGAGAATCAGTTCTCTAGCACATAATAACAACTAGACCATCTTCCAAACAAGTTCTTGTCAGGATCAATCAGTAGTTGTAGCTAGAAAATGCTCTGGAAGTGGTAAAGCACTGGTCAATTGTGAGTAATTACATTAGTGACTGGGTTAACTCAGTCTAGAATAAAAAGAAAGCCCAATGCAAGAATGAGTTTACCTGATAAGTGTGGTACTAAAACACTGAAAACATTCTATTCCTGCCTTCCCCTTTCCCTTTGTTTTATCTTTAAGTCATCTTGTCCAACTTGGATCTGCAGGATTTCTGTTGGAATCTGGATAAGTACTGATGGAAGCAAACGTTTTGTTTATTTAACAATAGTGAAAGTGGTTTCTGCTGTTCCAGTGCACTGTGAGGCCAGTGAATGGAGTCCTTGGAGTCCATGCACGAAGAAAGGAAAAACATGCGGCTTCAAAAGAGGGACTGAGACACGAGCCCGAGAAATAGTACAGCATCCTTCAGCAAAGGGCAACCTGTGTCCACCCACCAGTGAGACAAGAAAGTGTACAGTGCAAAGAAAGAAGTGTCAGAAAGGAGAACGAGGTACAGCCGTATAACAAAATGTACTTGTTTGAATCCTCATTATTTGATGCATAAATTCAATTTTATTTCTTGGGAAACATTTAGCATTACCACTCATGTCTAAAACCCTAAAATGTATACTAAACAAAGAAAATGCCAGCTGTAAATTAAAGAATATAGACATGGCAGTTTTAAAAAATGTACCCTGATCTCAGAACTTTAAACTACTACAGAAGAGTGCTAATTGAACTCTAACAAACAGAACTGTATTATAGGCATTTGGGCGATTTTCTTTCCCAACATCCACCTTCCTAGTGCCTAGAAAACTTTGGATGAGGCCTCAAAAACTCAAGATCCAATGCCATTTGGTACAAGTCCACAGTGAAGAGACATCAGCCATCTATTTACTCCTTTCCTTGTCACCTGCAAACCAAAATAGGGCAATTAAATTGCTAACTTTTTAGCTAAACATATTTTACAGCTTACATAGGATTTTTAAAATACTTAAATGGATATATATTTTTAATACTGGCTTTACATTTGAAATAAATGACCAAGGACATATTTTTATGAATATAGTACAATCACTAATGACACTCTACCCTCAGATTTTTTAAATTATAAGTTGTTTTAAAATAATGTTATTTTAAAATAAAAGTTATATAAAATAATTTTATTTTAAATAAAATAAAAGTCTTAAGATTTCCAAGGAGAAATATACCATTTAATATGATGCTCAAAGGTGATTAAATTTCCATTTAGAAGAAACACACAGTTGTTGACCATTAAAATATCATTTTTATATCTTTCGCATTACTGTCTTCAGCACCACTGCCTACAAATATGTTTGTAGCTTTATATAACTATTGGTAGTTGTCTGGTGAAGCTATAAATTATATTCTCAATTAATTGCAACTTGTAAGAAGCTTGGTTGCCTCTGTAGTTGAACTTCCTTAACTTATTGCATTCATTCACTTATTCAATATAATTATTTTGAGCTTTTATTTTATGCCACACACAGTGTTAAACCTTGGGGATTCAGAACTGGTATAGCTACTCCTCACTTATCGACTGTCTTGTTATACAATATTTCTCATTTACAACAATAGTGATAAAATCTACTATCTGACTATTTTGCATGTTTACGATGTTTGTCTGTCAGTAACAAACACTGAGGAGCAAGGCGAGAGTAACACTGGCTGTGATAATTAAGGTTATTTGTCACCTTGGATGGGCCATGATTCTCAGTGGTTTGGCAGTTATGTAATGATGTAATTTGGCAGTTATGTAATGATGTAGTCATCCTCCATTTTGTGATCTGATGTGATCATCCTCCATTTTCTCATAATGCCAATTTTTGCATAATGACCTGGTCTTTGGAAACTAACCATGTTGACAAGTGAGGAGTGAGTGTACTGTACTATTACTACCCTGAAGCTACACTCAGAGTCCAGTGGAGGTTTGAGGTGTTTAAACAGATAATCACAATATCACATAGTAATGGACATTATAGACATGTGAAAAAAGTTCAGTGGGAACACAGAAGAGGGTGCTGTGCAAATTTGAACACTGCTCATACAAGAAATAATTTGGTTCACCAGTACTTTGCGAAGTGTTCATTCACTGTACCAAGAAAACTGTCCATCTCCAGAATATATAGAGCCTGTTGTTGCCATTAATAACCAAGTAGTTAATGTGATGAAATTCTTGAAGGCAAGGGTCATTTTAAACAAAACTTCAAGCTTTTGTAAATTTGTAAGAGGTTTTGATTAAAACTTAGTTTAAGGAATGAATGTTGGCTAGTGAAAAAGGTCTTTCTGGCATTTGTTACCAATTAATTTAAAACATCTTAGATTTTAAAAGTTGGATTTGGAAATCAAATATTTCATCACTCCACTTGTTGGTATGTTCCCATAGTTGTACATTTACTTATGTTTACTAAATTTTCTTGAAATTTAATGACTTACAGGTGGTCTTTGCTCATTTTATTCTTTCCACAAATATTCTAAATTACTAATCAGTATTCGGCACATTTTGCTTTTAACATAAGTGAAAAAAAGCTTACCCAGTAGAAAACTTAAATAATAATACTAATTATGTTGTACTTCTTTTATTTGAGAATGTGGTCTTTTAATACTTTTTGCCAACACTTGACTTAAATATTAACACTGAAAATGTCAGTTCTTATAACGAGTAACTGATGAGGTAAATAATGTCATAAGTTTAAAATAGTAACCTGTGACATAAGACTTTGTGTAAGAGTTTATTTCTGGTCTTTCCCTTCCCCTTTCAGTAGAATATAGTGATATTTTACATTTGCAAACAGAACTTTATACATCTAGAAAACTTTAAGTGTATATTCTTTTTCAATTTTGATCATACAAAGACAACCAAATAGAGAATGTGGGTCATATTCCTTTTAAATTTCAGATTTAGCTCCATTTTTATTTAATCTTCATTCATCTTTTTATGTCAAACACTTTTCTCAAATAGCCTAAAAATGTAAGGTAGGAAGAAAATTACTTTTGCCTTCATTCCCCACTTCTCTAACTTAACATTTTTCTTAACTTCTCTTAATAGTAACTTATCAAAACTCCTATTCAAACATGAGGAAACCAAATAGAATGTAATTATGACCTATGAACATCCCACTCTACCAAACTTCACATTATAATACAAACATTATCCCAAGCCAGGGGCGGATTATCCAATAGGCAAGGTAAGTACACTGCTTACCTTGCTTACCAGATCATCTGTAGTGAATAATTTCACATATGAAATTAGTAAGTAAGCACAAGTAAGCCTGTGCTTACCTTGCTTACTGGGTCATCTGCTTGTCAGGGATTGTAAATTTGAAAAGAGGCTTTGATTCTGTAGGAAGGTGCTGTGGCATTGGGAGAGAGACAGATGCCAGCCATACCTAGAAGCAGAATTTTTGATGTAGTGAAAAAATGTGAAATTGTTCACTACAGATTAGTAAGGAAGCACAAGTAAGCCTGTGCTTACCTTGCTTACTGCTTATCTGCCCCTTGTTACAATGGCTTCTAGTGTGAGCCCATCTCAATTAGAAATATCAAAGATAAATAACGTACATTTTAAGATATTATAAAGGCTAACATATAGACTACTATATACTTTAAAACAACATTAAAATAGGAGTAAACAAAGAGAAAATGCACTTTCAATGGTTGTCAATATATATTTTTGATTGTTTTGATGTACTGGGTGTAACCATCTTAAATAAAGGGAAATAAAACAGGACAGGGAGATATATATGTACCTGCATTTGATGTAAAAGAGTATTTTTTTGGTGGGGGAAGAAGGTTACCAAACATGTTTCTCATTCATTTGTACATTTCTCTAATTAACTGAAGAGAAATTCCCATAGATGGGTTTTGAGGCAATTCATAAAGAATGAAGGAATCTTCACTCTTTGGCTAAATGTATAAAGAAGATACTCATTAATTACAGGTAGGACATTGTAAAGATCAATCAAATTGAATCAATTGAGTTCTGTTCCTGTGATCATTAAAGTTGTGTGTCAACTTGGCTGGGCTATGATTCTCAGTGGTTTGGCAGTTATGAGGTAATTTGGCACTTGTATGATGATGTGATCACTTCTGTGATGAGATTTGATATAATGTGATCACCTCCATGATGGGATCTGCTGTGAGGAGCCAGTCAGTTGAAAGGGAGCTTCCTTGGGGGTGTGGCCTGCATCCAACATAGGTGGACTCTGGTAAGGCTTGCGGGCATTTGCTCGCTCTGGATCCTGCAGCTGGCTCCTGTTCGTCTGATCTCCAATGCTTGGAATTTCAGCTAGCAGCATACCTGCCAACTTGCCTGCAGATCTTAGAATTCGTCTGTCTTCTCAGTTAGCAAGCAAGGGCCCTGCTGTCTGACCTACAGATCGTGGGTTTGCCAGCCTCTGCAGCTATGTGAATCAGGAGAAGCCTTCAGCCTGACCCACAGATTTGGGACATTCCAGCCTCTACATCCATGTGAGCCATTTCCTTGATATAAATTTCTCTATATAGATAGATATTTACAGGCCTTACTGGTTTTGCTTCTCTAGAGAACCCAGCCTAAGACAGCTTCCAACTATTCTACTTCTGTTCTGACACCTTTGCACGTGCAGCACTGCTTCCTCTGACCGTTACCACCCTGGCTGGGCCAACCTCACAAGTTAAAGGACACAGTCCTCCAGATTGACGCCAGCTGCAACCTTGGGAATTCACACAACACCTTCACTTCTGATCTGCTGTCGACAAATACAGGGGTTCCCTCTACCCTCTTCTAACCTACTGGCTCCCACTACTCCCACAGGTTTGATACTTGACCAGAACAACTCACAGAACTCATGGAAAGTACTGTACTTACGATTACAGCTTCATTCTAAAGAATATAAATCAGGATCAGCACAAAGAAGAGACTCATAGGGTGAGGTCTGGGAAGGAGCTTCTGTGTCCCAAAGAGACTGCATTACCCTCCTGAGAACAGATTTCTTTCTCCAACCAGGAATCCCGTGGAAATTCATTGTCCAGAGCTTTTACTGGGGGTCTTATGTAATTCAAATTCCAGCCTCCGCTCCCCTGAGGCCACATGATATCACAAGGTTGATATCAGGAGGTCCATATCACAAGAACAATATTGCATGACACTGTGGGTCTTTCTGGCATAGTCAACGCCCACCCAACATGAGCCAAAACCCTCAGGTGTGGTCTGGAATCTTCATCAAAGACACTTCAGTCACTGGAGGAAATTGCAAGGTTTTAGAGCTTATCTCTCAGAAACCAAGGACAAAGTCCAAATCCTTTGTGTAAAGTTAAATTTTTTCCCCACAAGTGTGTTCTTGGGATAGAAAAGAGAGAGAACTGAGTCATGGGAAAAATGGGGGTGGGGTCTATTTTTCTGGAGTAAAGAAGAAATAGCATCCAGTGTAACGAAGTAAGAGAGAAGGAATCCATTAAAATAGAAATAAATAAAATGTTTAGGAACATTTCCAGGGAAGAAACAAATGTGAATTATTACATTATTGCATTGATTTGAATATATTGTAGGTCAGCTTATGTGATTTACCAAAATTAAATAAAGTAAAAGTCCACTGACCTTTACATAAAGGAGCTTATGCAAAGTTAACTTATAAATTGTTATTAATTGTACCCTCAAATACCAGCATTATAAATGTGCATTATGTTTATCATGCGTATATATTTAAAATTCCAGTAAGATCAATTTTAATAAATCAAACAAATAAAAAATAATGACAGCAAATCTGCTCTGTTCTTAGGTTTGCTTCTCTGTCCTTTAGTTTACTTTTAAAAATCTTTATAACTACTCCAGTGCTATATAGTTGAATTTTTTGGTAGAAAGGATTTATATTAAATATTCGTTCAATTTCAAAACAAGACATTTAGCCAGGATTCTCAGAACAGTTCATCAAAATCCAAATAGATGGATCTATTTGCTCAAAATTGTAGGATGCCAACTGGCTTAGAATATTTAGGTTATATTCTCTCCTCACCTTCACCTCAGAGAAGAAGACCAGCTGGCCTACAAACACTCACCCTTTTTATGCAATGGATGCTGGGAGCTTTCTGCTCTTTCCCTACACAGACAACCTTCAATGTAAGTCAGAGAAAAATAAACAAAGTACAGAACTAAAATAATAGTGGAGCCAGAGACTGTGGTTCTCAATTAGGGGGAATTTTGTTCCCCTCAGGGGACATTTTTTATTGTCACCATAACTTGGGGAGACATGATGCTACTGGAATCTAGTGGATAGAAGCCAGGGATTTTGCTAAATATCCTACAATGCATAGGACATGCCCAAACCCAAAATCAAACCAAACCCTTTGCCGTGAAGTTGATTCCAACTCATAGTGACCCTATAAGACAGAGTAGAACTGCTCCATAGGGTTTCCAAGCCTGTAAATCTTTACTGAAGCAGACTGCCCCATCTTTCTCCCCTGGAGCGTCTGGTGGGTTTCAGCTGCTGACCTTTCAGTTAGCAGCCAAGTTCTTAACCACTGTGTCACCAGGGCTTCTTAGGACAGCCCCAGACAACAAGAATGATCTGTTAACAATGTTAAGGATAAGAAACCCTTGTATAAACTCATTAGTCTCCCTTAGTTATCCCTTTTGGGGGCTTAGTCATCCCTACTCAAATGGGATGCTTATTAAGATTCTGGAGAGGATCAGTTGCTGCCAGTAATAACCTGGCTATGGTGGCAAACCTTGGTAATAAGGACCAAATGGTGAAACAAAGGTGGAAATTTTGCTATTCAATATAAAGGTAGCAATCAATTTTACTAAAAAATAATATGCTTTTAATTTAAAAAATTCCAGTGCTACACAAAAATATTCAGCCATATTTAAAACATCCAAGAAAAGTAGTCCATTGCAGTATACAACACCCTTTGCTCTAAGAAAGACATATTTTATTGTAAATGTATATTCAACAAACCCAAACTCGTTGCCTTCAAGTTAATTTCAATTTATGGCCACCCCATGTATGTCAGAGTAGAACTGCTCCATAGGGTTTTCTTGGCTATAATCTTTATGGAAGCAGATCACCAGGCCATTCTTCCACCACACCACTGTGTGGGTTGGAATTGCCAGGGACGTAAACGTACATACTTCCTCTTAAAAGCACAGCCCAATTTTTCATTTAATGTCCTCAGTGGAGAGGCCTGCCAGGTGTTTAATCACTGTTTAGCTTTTTTCTCTTCATCAAGATTAATTATGTGGCTGGAGGTGCTCACTCATCTATGCCAAGAAATTTGGAAGACAACTACCTGGCCAATTGACTAGAAGAAATCCATAGTTGTGCTCATCCCAAAGAAAAATGATACAACAGAATGCAAAATTGAACCAAATTGTTAATATCACATGTAAGTAAAATTCTGCTAAAGATAATTCAAAAATGGTTGCAGTAGTACATTGACAGAGAACTGCCAGAAATTCAAGCCGGATTCAGTAAAGCATGTGGAACAAGGGATATCATTGCTGATGTCATATGGATCTTGGCTAAAAGCAGAGAATACCAGAAAGGCGTTTATCTGTGTTTTATTGACTATGCAAAGGCATTCAACTGTGCGGATCACAACAAATTATGGATAGCACTGCGAAGAATGGGAATTCTAGAACACTTAATTGTGCTCCTGAGGAACCTGTACACAGATCAAGAGATAGTCTTTAGAACAGAACAAGAGGATACTGCATGGTTCAAAATCAGGAAAGGTGTGCTTCAGGGTTATATCCTTTTACTTTACTTATTCAATATGTATGCTGAACAAATAATACAAGAAGCTGGACTATGTGAAAAACGGGACATCAAGATTGGTGGAAGACTCATTAGCAACCTGCAATATGCAGATGACACCCTTTGCTTGCTGTAAGTGAAGAGGACTTGAAGCACTTACTGGTGAAGATCAAAGACTACACCTCAACATTAATTCAGTATGGATTACACCTCAACATAAAGAAAACAAAAATCCTCACAACTGGACCAATAAGCAACATCATGATAAACGGAGAAAAGATTGAAGTTGTCA
>NW_004444184.1:842543-909823 GCF_000243295.1 Trichechus manatus latirostris
AAAGAAAACAAAAATCCTCACAACTGGACCAATAAGCAACATCATGATAAACGGAGAAAAGATTGAAGTTGTCAAGGATTTCATTTTACTTGGATCAGTAATCAACACCCATGGAAGCAGCTGTCAAGAAATCAAATGACACATTGCATTGGGCAAATCTGCTGCAAAAGACCTCTTTAAAGTGTTGAAAAGCAAATATACCACTTTGAGGACTAAAGTGCACCTGATTCAAGCCATAATATTTTCAGTCGCCTCGTATGCACGTGAAAGCTGGACCATGAATAAGGAAGACCAAAGAAGAACTGATGTCTTTTGAATTATGGTGTGGGTGAAGAATACTGAATGAACTTCCACAAGAACAAACCAGTCTGTCTTGAAAGAAGCACAGCCAGAGTGCTCCTTGGAAGTGAGGATGGCCAGATATCGTCTCATGTATTATCTGGAGGGACAGACCCTGGAGAAGGACATCATGCTCAGTAAAGTAGAGATGGGTGGAAAAGAGGAAGACCCCCAGTGAGATGAACTGACACAGTGGCTCCAACAATGGGCTGAAACATAGCAGGGGTTGTGAGGATGGTGCAGGATCTGGAAGTGTTTCATTCTGTTGTACATAGGGTCGCTATGAGTCGGAACTGACTTGATGGCACCAAACAACAACAACAACAAGCCATATTTTGTTTTTTTTTTTAAATACTCTCTTAATTATCTGTTTATGGAGGAGTTAGAATCCATTCAACAGCAACTAGTTTTGTTTTTAATTGTCTGTGTATCATATGAAATTTCAATTTTTATAGGTTGCAAATGGTTGAATATTTGCAATTTCATATGGTTCAACCTAATACTTCAAAATTTCATCTCTAAATTTGTGACTAATAGAATAAATTTATAGTATGATTGTTACTGATTGAAAAATTTCAGTTTGTATATGCCACTCCTATTTTAAATATTAGACTTGTAATAATGGTACAATATACTATTTCCTTTGAAAGGGTGTTGTGTTGTTGTTAGGTGCTGTCGAGTAGATTTTTACTTATAGCAACCCTATGTGATAGACTAGAACTGCCCCATGGAATTTTCTAGGCTGTAATCTTTACAGGAACAGATCACCAGGTCTTTCTCCCACTTAGCCACTGGGTTGGTTCAAACCACCAACATTTCAGTTAGCAGCTGAGCACTTAACCATTGCACTACCAGGACTTCTTTTGAAAGGGTGTAGGTACCATTATTGGAACACTGGTTAGGCACTCAGCTGCTAACCAAAAGGTCGCTGGTTCAAAACCACCAGCCACTATATGAGAGAAAGTTGTGGCACTCTGATTCCGTAAGGATTTATAGCCTTTAAAACACTATGGGGCAGTTCTACTCTGTCCTATAAAACCGCTATGAGTTGGAATCGACTAGACAGCAGTGGGTTTGGTGGGAAACCCTGCTGGCATAGTGGTTAAGAGCTATGGCTGCTAACCGAAAGGTCAGCAGTTTGAATCCACCAGGTGTTCTTTGGAAAATTGATGGGGCAGTTTTACTCTGTCCTATAGGGTCACTATGAGTTGATTCGACAGCAATGGGTTTAATCTCTGAAGACCCCCTAAAAACATGGTTTGTCTTCAGATCTTTTTTAGTCATGTTCACTCATGGCCTTTTCCCTGTCTTTAACCTGATTGTATTTTTCTCCTTGGCTATATTACCCAACTCTTACTTCATTTTGTTTCCCACCAACTCCAATTTAATTCTTGAAGCAACCAAATCAGCTTGCAAACTCCATGGACATGTGTCAGAATTTATTATTCATATAGCGTCAGAGACAGGCCCCAACCTCTCATTGTTTCCTCTGGAGCTGACATTGCAATGACAGGGCCTTTGCAAGGATCTTTGTTGCCCAGGTTTGTGGACTGAAGACTACACCAAGATCCTTGATATGTACAGTTGATTCCGCTATATAATCATGAAGCAGAAGGACCACAACCAGCACTTGATGTAGAAAAAATGAAATGACATTAAGTTTCTTGCCTCTAACACATTTTACTACCCTATTGTATGTTCGTAACTTCTCAAGGTTAAAGAAAAATCTCTGCAGAATATACAAAGCCTTTTTCTTTCGTACCTGCGATCCTGGGTACTATACTATTCTTTACAACTCAACCAACAGTGATTATCTCTTTAAAATTAAAATCAAGTTCATACCATTCTAGTGTTGTATATTCCCTAAGATTTTGGGGATATCATTCATAGTGGTTAAAGATATATTCAAAGAAATACTTAAGTGTTAGTAGGATCTGTGCATTCCTTTCCTTTCTGTAATGGTTCTCTGCTATATTGGTGTGTACCTCAGCATCCCCATTATAAAACAACCAATACAATATATTGAAAATGCCTGTATTTTCTAAGATTTCTTTTTTGTCATGTTTATCAACACAATGCTTTTTTACCCATTGGTGTGTGTAACATGATTTACAGTGGTCAGGTTATTGAACAGAGTGGTAGCCATAATACACAAAATATACAATGATTTTGCCATTGTTTAGATCCTGTGCATGAAGGTGAAATTGTTTAAGTTAGTTTTTGCTGTGTAACAAATAATTCTAAAACATAAAAGCTTAAGACAACAGCCATTTATTTAATACTCTGTGGGTGGGCAGTTTGTACTGAGATCCACCTGGAGATTCCAATCTTGGCTAGGCTTCTCATGTGGTTGGCTGGCTGAGGACTGGGGAAACTGCCATTTTTGTATCATCATCACAGTGGCTAGGAGCCTACAGGGTTTCCAGAGGGAGAGGAGAAGCAATTCCTATTGAGGCTAGGCCCAGAACTGGCACAATTTCACTTTCCCCACATTCTTTTAACCTATGCTAGTCACAAAACCAGCCCTGATTCAAGAGGTGAAGAAATAGATTTCACCTCTTGCTGGAGAAGCCACAGTTACTTTGTAAGGGGGCATGTATACACAGAGAGGAGTGGAAAATTATAACCATTTTTGTAATCTACCACAGAGGTCTTTCTTTTGTTTGCAGTTTGAAGAGTTTGATTACTCACTCATTCAACAGTCACTTACTGTCTAAGATACTGCCTGACTTTATAAAAACACAGTCAAATGGTTGATACAGGAGATGTTACGTTGTATAGGAGATCATCTCTATTATACATTACAATTTGCAAAGAGCAGAATAGAAAGAATAAATAAGAGGCCAGACCAAGATAAATTCAAACACTCAACAGATATTTAATAAGCACCAACTGTGTGTCAGGCGGTGCTCTGGTTGCACAGTGGTTAAGAGCCCAGCTGCTGACCAAAAGGTTGGCAGTTTGAATCCACGAGCTGCTCCTTGGAAACCCTATGGGGCAGTTCTACTCTGTCCTATAGGGTCTCTATGAGTCAGAATTGACTCAACAGCAACAGGTTTAGTTTGGTTTTAGTGTGTCAGGCACTCTTAGGTGCTGGGGATACATCAATGAACAAGAGAGACAAAAGTCCCTGCCACCAGGGATCTTATATTCTAGAAGTTGGCATCATGGTTTATGTGGGTCCACAGGTAATGACCATCAATGATCAGCTCACCTATAGCATATACCTGTGTGGACAGTTTTCATCATTGTGATTTGTTCCATCAGTGTCTGCAGTCTTCATTAGAGTCCATTAATTAGAGTCCATTAACAATATTTACAAAGGACAAAGTTAAAATATCTCTGCTTATTTTTTGTTGGTCTCAAGGCTTTTATATATATATATATAGCCTTGGTGGCACAATAGTTAAGAGCTCGGCTGCTAACCAAAAAGGTCAGCAGTTCAAATCTACCAGCTGCTCCTTGGAAATCCTATGGGACAGTTCTTCTCTGTCCTATAGGGTCACTGTGAGTCAGAATCGACTCGAAGGCAATGGATTTTTTTTTTTTGACCACCATTTTGAAGTGCTGGTATGTGTTTGTAAGATGACTAAATAGGGTTAAAGGTACAGCTTGTGGCTGTGGAACAGAGCTGAGTTAACTCGCCCTTTGGAGAAATGACTGTACGACTTTGGCTTCATTTGTAGTCTATCCTAGCCAGCTGAGATCCCTGCCAATTAAGAGGGTTCCCTAGAGAGAAACTCTGAGAGCATCAGCATAAATTTAAATTCTGGACCCCCAAATATAGTTTCCAAAAGGGCCTTCTTGTCCCTTGCTAATTACAAAGTAAACATTTCTCCAACAGAAAAATACTTTCTGCTTTCATGCTCCTGTCCTCCTTCCCACCACCCTAATACAGTCACTTCTTGAAACTGCTGGTGTTGCTGAACCCTCTTTGGCACAGGAGACATCCCATATTTGAAAGCACAAAAGGA
This sequence comes from Trichechus manatus latirostris, assembly GCF_000243295.1. NCBI lineage: Eukaryota > Metazoa > Chordata > Mammalia > Sirenia > Trichechidae > Trichechus > Trichechus manatus. The sequence continues at coordinate 846,857 of NW_004444184.1, forward strand.
TTATTCTTTCCATAGATCATTATCTTGTTCGGTTTTTATCTACTCCAGCAACTTTTTCATAGAGGCATTACAGACTAACTTTATAGATTGTTATAATCTGACAGAGAGGATTAGATATGTATGTTGTCTTTAGGCCTCCCAAGAGTTGAGATGAAAGCAAATACAACCAGGTTACAATTAAGTTCTGTGACACCATTAAAACAGAAACATTCTCAAACTTATTTACATGAAACCATATCATTTATATCATCATGAATGGGAATGTACCAAGGGTAGGCTTTCTCTCTTTCAGTGTTTATTCATCCAGTCTCAGTAAAGAACTCAAATTAGCCCTGCTTGGGTCACATTTCCACCCCTTAAACCAATCACCATCGCAGGGGAATTGAGGGGACTGATATGTCTAAGTCACATGCTGTCTTAGTCATCTAGTGCTGCTATAACAGAGATACCAGAAGTGGATGGTTTTAATGAAGAAAAGTTTATTTCCTCACAGTCAAAGTAGGCTAAAAGTCCAAATTCAGGGCATCAGCCCCAGGGGAAGGCTTTTTCTCTCTGTTGGCCTTCTTTTCTTCGGTGTTCCCCCGGACGAGGAGCTTCTTGGCGCAGGGAGCCCGGTCCAAAGGACACGCCCTGCTCCCGGCACTGCTTTCTTGATGGTATGAGGTCCCCCTGTCTCACTGCTCACTTCTGTCTTTTATATTTCAAGAGATTGCCTCAGGACACAATCCGGTCTTATAGATCAGGTCCTGCCTTACTAACACAACTGCCACCCATCCTCCCTCATTAACATCATAGAGGCAAGTTTACAACATACAGGAAAATCACACAGTACCAGGAATCATGGCCTAGCCAAATTGATACACACATTTTTGGGGGGACGTAATTCAAACCATGACAAATGCCTACCACTGAAGCCAAGAAACAAGTGGGCCATTTTGAATGGCAGTTCTACTTAGCAATAAGGGTGCTAGGCTGACAAAAACAACAGATGTAAATGGTCCCCCTCAAAACAAAAGTTGTTCTTAGAATTTACCAAGTTTAAAAGCATACGTTCTACAAGATAATTCCTCTATAGTATTTATGAAAAAAAATATTAAGTTAGGGGAGAAAAAACCTGTTGCCGTCGAGTCGATTCCGACTCATAGTGACCCTAAAGGACAGGGTAGAACTGTCCCATAGGGTTTCCAAGGAGTGGCTGGTGGATTTGAACTGCTGACCTTTTGGTTAGCAGCCAAAGGCTTAACCACTGCGTCACCCAGGCTCCTAGTGAAGCAAAGTAACCAAAATTTTCCTACATCTAGTTTAGACCAGACAGGTATGTACAACATAATGCTAACAATATTTTAACTTACCTGATTTTTCTCTGGTGTATCTAGATTTTTTTAAAATGTTTTTATGTGAATAAACTGGCTTTGAAATGAATAGAAAAAGAATCCACTACTTATAAGAATGGTTTCTTGGACTGATTTATACAGTCTTAAGTAAAGACATGTCCACATCTATTTCTTGCTGCTGAGTGTTCTGTGTGAAATGCACCAGTGTGGGTAATGACCTTTTGCTTGATTATGCACCAGGCCGCTGAAACTTTAAAATTAACTCAAACCCAGTTACTGAACTCTTGTGTTTATACTGTGTATACACCACTGGGTCATAACTCTAGCTTCTGTGAGCCCAGGCTGCCATAATTGAGAAATCTGCCTTGTAAGGGGTTGTTTTGTTTATTTGTTGTTTTTCTAGAAAAGCCTGCTTTTCCTATTTTTGCAAAGGGTCAGATTTAGGGAAGAGTTTCTGAGTAGAGTTCAATTACATCTTATATCTCAGTGCAAAACGTACATTTTAAACTGAGATATTCCTATTGCTTTTGCATTATGTGAATACTAATATTTGGAAGCACAATTCTACTTACCTTTCACTGATTTTTTTTGAAAAGTTTCACATTTTAGGCAAGGAAATAAGATACACTGGGGAAATATCAATAATTGCTAATTCCAAAAATAAAACAGATACGGAAATGTATGCATGCTTAAAATCAGCAGATAATATCTAATTAACCTATGGGGGGGGATCATTGTCCTAGTTGAAAAAAATAATAAACCAGTTTTCCATAAAGTAATTGAGCCAACAAAAACAAAAAACAAACCAGTAGCTCTTGAGTCAATTCCAACTCATGGTGACCCAATGTATTGCAGAGTAAAACTGCAATCCATAGGGGTGTCAAGGCTGTAACCTTTCAGAAGCAGATCACCAGGCCTTTCTTCTGAGGATCATCTAGATAAGTTCGAACCACCAACCTTTCAGTTAGTAGGTGAGTGCCTAAAACTTTGTGCCACTCAGGGACTTCTATAATGTAATTAGTAGAATGCTAATTAGATAGCCCATTACTCGGTTGTCACTTTGTCTACTGTGGTGGCTTTCATGTTGCTATGATGCTGGAAGCTATGCCACCAGTATTTCAAATACCAGTAGAATCACCTATGGTGCACAGGTTTCAGCAGAGCTTCTAGACTAAGATTAGGAAGTAAAACCCGGTGATATACTTCTAAAAAAACTTGCCAGTGAAAACCTTATGAATGGCAGGGGAACATTGTCTGATACACTGCTGGAAGATGAAACCCTCAGATTGGAATGCACTCAAAAGATGACTGGGGAAGAGCTGCCTCCTCAAAGTAGAGTCGACCTTAATGATGTGGACGGAGTAAAGCTTTCAGGACCTTCTTTTGCTAATGTGGCATGACTCAAAATGAAAAGAAACAGCTGCAAACATCCAATAATCAGAACGTGGAATGTATAAAGTATGAAACTAGGAAAACTGGAAGTTGTATAAATATGAAATGGAACACTTCAAGATAAATATCCTAGGCATTAATGAGCTGAAATGGACTGGTATTGGCCATTTTGAATTGGACAATCATATGGTCTACAATGCCAGAAAAAACAAATTGAACAGGAATGGTGTCGCATTCATCCTCAAAAAGAACATTTCAAGATCTATCCTGAAGTACAAAGCTGTCAGTGATAGGATAATATCCATACACCTATAAGGAAGACCAGTTAATATGACTATTACTCAAATTTACACACCAAACACTAATACCAAAGATGAAGAAATTGAAGATTTTTATCAACTACTTCAATCTGAAATTTATCAAACATGCAATCAAGATGCATTGATAACTACTGGTGACTGGAATTTGAAAGTTGGAAACAGGAAGGACTGGTAGTTGGAAAATATGGCCTTGGTGATAGAAACGATGCTAGAAATTGCATGATAAAATTTTGCAAGACCAATGACCTATTCGTTGGAAATACCTTTTTTCAATAATATAAGCAGTGGCTATACACGTGGACATTGCTAGATGGAATACACAGGAATCAAATCGACAAAATCTGTAGAAAGAGATGATGGAAAAGTTCAATATCATCAGTCAGAACAAGGCCAGGGGCCAACCCGCAGGACAGACCATCAGTTGCTCATATGCAAGGTCAAGTTGAAGCCGAAGAAATTAAAACAAGTCCATGAGAGCCGAAGTACAACCTTCTGTATATCCCACCTAAATTTAGAGACCATCTCAAGAATAGATTTGATGCATTGAACATTAATGACCAAAGACTAGATGGCTTTTGGGATGACATCAAGGACATCATACATGAAGAAAGCAAGAAGTCATTAAAAAGACAGGAAAGAAAGACCAAAATAGATGTCAGAAGATATTCTGAAACTTGCTCTTGAATGTAAAGTAGCTAAAGTGAAGGAAGAAATGATGAAGTAAAAGAACTGAAGATTTCAAAGGGCAGCTCAAGAAGACAAAGTAAAGTATTATGATCAAATGTGCAGAGCTGGAGTTAGAAAACCAAAAGGGAAGAACACACTCGGCAATTCTCAAGCTGAAAGAACTGAAAAAAAAAAAAACTGAAGCCTCGAATTGCAATATTGAAGGATTCTATGGGCAAAATATTGAACGATGCAGGAAGCACGAAAAGCAGATGGAAGGAATACACAGAGTCACTGTACCAAAAAGAATTAGTCAACGTTCAACTATTTCAGGAAGTAGCATGTGATCAAGAACCGATGGTATTGAAGAAAGAAGTCCAAGCTGCACTGAAAGCATTGGTGAGAAACAAGGATCCAGGAATTGACGGAATACCAATTGAGATATTTCAACAAATGGATGCAGAGCTGGAAGCACTCACTTGTCTATGCCAAGAAATTTGGAAGACAGCTATGTGGCCAACTGATTGGAAGAGAGCCATACTTGTGCCCATTCCAAGAAAAAGTGATCCAACAGAATGTAGAAAGTATCGAACAATATCATTAATACCACATGTAAGTAAAATTTTGCTGAAGATCATTCAAAAACTGTTGCAGCTGTACATTGACAGGGAACTGCAAGAAATTCAAGCCAGATTCAGAAGAGAATGTGGAACAAGGGATATTATTGCTGATGTCAGATGGATCTTGGCTGAAAGCAGAGAATACCAGAAAAATGTTTACCTGTGTCTTATTGACTATGCAAAGGCATTCAACTGTGTGGATCATAACAAATTATGGATAGCATTTCAAAGAATGGGAATTCCAGTACACTTAATTGTGCTCATGTGGAACCTGTACACAACTGTTCAAACAGAACAAGGGGATACTTCGTGGTTTAAAATCATGAAAGGTGTGTGTCAGGGTTGTATCTTTTCACCATACTTATTCAATCTGTATGTTGAGCAAACAATCCAAGAAGCTGGACTATATGAAGAAGAATGCAGCATCAGGATTGGAGGAAGACTCATTAACAACCTGCGTTATGCAGATGACACAGCCTTGCTTGCTGAAGTGAAGAGGACTTGAAGCACTTACTGTTGAAGATCAAACTCCACAGGCTTCAGTATGGATTACACCTTAACATAAAGAAAACAAAAATCTTCACAACTGGACCAATAAGTAACATCGTGATAAACAGAGAAAATATTGAGGTTGCCAAGGATTACATTTTACATACTTGGATCCACAATCAAAGCTCATGGAAGCAGCAGTCAAGAATTGAAATGATGCATTGCATTCGGAAAACCTGCTGCAAAAGACTTCTTTAAAGTGTTAAAAGACAAAGATGTCACTTTGAGGACTAAAGTGGGCCTGAAACAAGCCATGGTATTTTCAATAGCCTCATATGCGTGTGAAAGCTGGACAATGAAAAAGAAAACCCGATGAAGAACAGATGCATTTGAATTGTGGTGCTGGCAAAGAATATTGAATATACTGTGGACTGCCAGAACGAACAAATCTGTCTTGGAAGAAGTACAGCCAGAATGCTCCTTGGAAGCGAGGATGGCAAGATTTCATCTCACGTACTTTGGACATGCTATCAGTAGGGACCAGTCCCTGGAGAAGGACATCATGCTTGGTAAAGTAGAGGGTCATCAAAAAGGAGGAAGACCTTCAATGAGATGGATTGACACAGTGACTGCAACAATAGGCTCAGACATAGCAATGATTGTGAGGATGGCACAGGACCAGGCGGTGTTTCCTTTTATTGTCCATAGGGTTGCTATGAGTCAGAACCCACTTGACAGCACCTAACAACAATTAGATAACTAATTATTTTTTGAATATGGACATATGATTAGCGAAATATTACTCAGAATAATGCATACACACTGTAAGCATTTGATGATGCTTATCGAGCCTTCAACAAACACCGAAATCATAAAGAGATTTTATTATTAAACTTTGATCTGTTTACTCCATATTGTTTACTAAAGTATTTCATGGAAAAACCTGTGGAGCATTCACATTTGTCCAGTTTGTCAAGTTTTGTTTTGAAATGTGTAAGAGAAGGGAATTTTTATTTTTAAATTTCTCTCCCTTGGCCATTTAGCTTCCACCCACTGCTGTTGAGTTATAGTGACCCTATAGGACAGAGTAGAACTGCCTCATAGAGTTTCCAAGGAGCACCTGGTGGATTTGAACTGCCCACCTTTTGGTTAGCAACCATAGCCCTTAATCACTACGCCACCAGGGTTTCCATGATGTATACCCTTAGTGCCCCTCCTCTTATTTTGTATCTTCCTTATCATCCTTTTCTGCCAGCCCTGCAGGTTTCCTTAATTTTGAAATAATTATCTGCTTATAGAATCAGTTTCTTTTTGGTGCCCCAAAATCTTCAAAATATAATATTTTATATTTCCAATGTCAACCTAATGAACTAAAAATGCTCTAAAAATAGTTTGAAAACCAGAACCATTTCTGTTCAACTATGGGCTTGTTGTTTGTTCCTTTAACTTTCCAAAAAGTATTGTTTGTTTAGTATCAATAAAAGTATACGTGTAAAAATTTAAAAGATATGAAAAAGAAATTAATAATCTTACTCTCCCTCAGTTCAGTGAGAAAGCAGTGTTAAAAACGTGGTAAATATCCTTATTCATTTTTTCTCATGCTTATAGGAATATGCATATCTACAAACAAATATTCCTATATAGAATGAATATTTTCTTTTCTTTTTAGAAAGTATTTGGCCTACTCTTTCTCTGTCTATAGAGAAAGTTGGACAGAACTGTGTATCCTGGAGGCCCAGTGAGCCCTGGTGGCACAGTAGTTAAGTGCTCAACTGCTAACCAAAAGATTGGTTTTTGGAACCCACCAGCCACTCCATGGGATAAAGATGTGGCAGTCTGCTTCTGTAAAGATATATAGCCTTGGAAACCCTATAGGGCAGTTCTACTCTGTCCTGTAGGGTTGCTATGAGTCAGAATTAACTCCACAATAGTGGGTTTGGCTTTTTTGGTTTTGGTGGCCCAATAGTGTATGTGTTTTTCTGTACCATTTTTAACTTTCATATTATGGACATCTTTCCAAGTCATTGTTTTAAAAGCTGCAAAATGTTACATTCTGTAAATAAAATATAATTTATTCAATCATTCCATTATTGATGGACAGTAAAATTGTTTTCCAATTTTTGCTCTCACTACTACAAAAAGAAAAAAATCTCTAAACGTTAATGAACTAACTGATGCACTCTGTATCAGAGGTTAAAAAAAAAAGGTGATACATCACAGTATTTAGAACACAGGCTCTGAAAACACACTACCTGTTTTCAAATCTCAGTTGTGCTTTTTCCTAGCTCTATGACTTTAAGTGAATTACTTAGCATTTGTGTACCCCCGTTTCCTCATCTGTAAAATGAGGATAATAACAGGAACTACCTTACAGAATTATAGTGAGGAGTTATGTAGTGAGGAGTTCATGAGTATGTATAAAACCCTTAGACTTGAGCCTGGCACATAGTAAGCATTTAATAACTATAGGATCTAATTTAAAGTGGAGACTCAAACATAGGATAGATAAATCAAAGTATGTGCACGTTTTAAATATTAATATATTCTATGAGATTACTTTTCGAAAAGGTTGTAACAGTTCACACTTGCAGTATACCAGAAATCCCTGTTTCTTCATATCCTTGCCAGCACTGGATATCATCAGTCTTTGTAACTTTTCCCAATGTGGTGGATTAACAAGTGACATCCTATTATCTTTATTATTGGCATGTAGCTGACTCTCAGTAAGACTAATCTAGTGTTTATTGGCCATTTGGATTTCCATAAGATGCCTATTCACAGTTTTTACTAATTTTTTTATTAATTGTTCTTTTCTGAATCATTATAGGAACACTTTGTATGATAATGATATTTGGCCATGCGTATAGAAAATATTTTTCTTACTCTTATTTATTGTACTATCTTTATAGTGGGTTTTACCTATCTTTTAAGTAATCAAAACTTTTCCTTCTGGGTTGCCGATTATTTAAAAAGATGTTAAATACTGTAATCTTGTATGTGTAAGTGTTCATTCTACACACATTTCTGAGTGGCGGTTATGTGCTGGACATAGTGCTGGGCACACTAGTGTGAATGTGTGTGCACATATGATACACACACACACACATATATATATATATATAATATTTATATATTAACTATCTTACCCTAACCAAAAAAAGAAAAACAGTTGCCATCAAGTGAATTCCAACTCATGGCAACCCCGTAGAGGAGAACTGCTCCATAGCTCCACAGGGTTTTCAAGACTGTGACCTTTTTGAAACAGATCACCAAGCTTTTCTTTTGAGGCACCTCTGGATGAGTTCGAACTGCTAACCTTTTACTTAACTTAGATCCCTTATGAACCTACTTCTCCCTCCACTGATGTAATTAAGAGGGCATGTGCATTAGGATTAATCTTATTCTAGAAGATTTCCCCTTCTTGTACAGTAATAACAACATGAAACATCAGAATATGAGTCAAAAAGGATCTTGTAGATGTATAGTTAATCAGTCTTTTTGTAATAAATGACACTAAGACCTAAAGAAATTAAGAGGGTGACTTTGCCAAAGTGACCTTATCACAAGGCTGGTTAATGACAAAGTGGAATGAGAATCCTATAGTGTTTCCAGCATATCATGCTGCTTTATGGACACAATATTGTCTATAATACTGTTTTATTGCTTTCTATTAACAACTGTGTTTATGTTATTAATCCAATTTGTGGAGTTATCCAGATGTTTGATAATATATCATTATATTAACTTAACCTGCTTTCTCTTTTTGAAATCACTTCTCATCAGCCCTATTTTTAAGTAGCAAAAGGAGCCACCTGCTTGATCTACCATCAGCTGCTACAGTGAAAGCAGACAATCGAATGGGGTTTCTTGCCCTTTGCTTTCCTTCCCTGGCATGGCTTGGGAGCAGGTATTCAGGAAAGCAGATCTGAACATGAGGCTAAGAGAGTGCTCACTGGAAACAGGCACCAAAAAAGGTGGGACCAAACAGAAAAGGAAAGTAATGAAGAGGCAGGCATGAGGTATCTTATAGGGAGAAACCTGCTTAACCCGTTGATGTCGAGTCGATTCTGACTCATAGCAACCCTATAGGACAGAGTAGAACTGCCCCATAAGGTTTCCAGGGAGCAGCTGGTGGATTCAAACTGCCAACCTATTGTTTAGCAGCTGAGTTCTTCACCACTGCACCACCAGGGCTCTGGCGACCCTGTAGGTGGCTTTTAATTGTCATTTTACTGGGACTTGCTTTGCTCCTGGTAGTAGATTGTTTGGTTATCTGCAGATAGTTATAAGATGATAACGTTGGGTTGGAAAAGTAGTTTTAAAACTAGTTTTAGTAACAGAACCCTTTGCCTGATTGAAATCTTATACAGAGCCCAATATATAAAATATATAAAATAGAAATACTTGAATTGAAGTAAGGGCTGTGCAGTAGTCCTGTGCAGAGTTCTGCATGCGAAAACTATTGAACAAAATGGTTTCTGAAGTCTCTCTATGTCTTTTGGTTATATTCATGCTAAAATGTGAACTGGACATTGCTATGAGCCCTTTAGTATAGAAAAGGGCAATATTTTTTCTTAGAAAGTTGCTTGACTCGCAGAAGGGAAAACTATATTGGTGCGTCCCACCCACCACCACCCAGCCAGGCATTGTGCAGAGGTTATGCCAGATGTTTTCGTGTGCATTATGCTGTAGTGATAGCATGTTGTCGGGTGGAGAGAAATGAAGAGATGTGAACCGTAGCTCTCTCGGGATACGTTAACACTTTGGGCTTGTTTGTTTCTTGGTTTTCTTCTCACATTTGTATTTACTTATATTCATTTATGGAAATGACCCTTCCACATTTGTCATCTGAAGCAGCAAAACAGTATAGAAAACAGAAATGAAATTTTATAATGTTCCTAACACATACTGTACATATAACCTTTAATTTATAGTAATATTTAACATATTATTTTGAACAACACCTCTTCGCGTTGTTTATTCCATCTAATCTCCTGACATAATGCTCTTTTCAGGATTTCTATCATTTATCCCTCCCTTTTTGATTGCTAAATGCATAATCAAAAACTAGGTTGCAGACCACCCTTAAATTGGCTGGGATCTTAGAAGAACTACTCTGAACACTTTTTATATAAACTCCAAGGAGGTCAAATTTAGAAAAATCTCAGCTGTTAGACTTGGATCCATGAGCCACTGACCATTTATAATTAATATTAATGAATGGCAGATGACAGATGTTTATTGCGTAACTAAAAATGTGTGTACAATGCTAAATTAAAAAAAATAATAAAGTTCATTTAAGACCCAAAAGACTTGAATATATGTATTGAAATAATGAAAAGAAAAAAAAAGGAATGAAACTACCAACGTGTGATCCAGAATCTAACTGCCAGCACCCAAAGTTCCATAGGAAACATAGACATATTTTTAATTCACTATATTAAAAATTGGATTGCCTTGAAACTTGATTCCTTTAAACTACAATGTCTATTTTACAAGTCTACATTTCTCTGGAAAAGAGGCTTATGAATCATTATATATGTATATATAACCTTATCTTTTGATCTTACAGGCTAAAACCAAACTGCTTAACACGTACTGCTTTTAAAATCAGAAATTAAAATAATAATAATATCCAAAGGCTTAGCTGGTTTAAAATTCCAGTATTCCATGGAGTCCCACTGAAGAATATAACAACTGGCAGGGACTTAGTCGCCTCTGGACATTAAGGTGTTAGGACAGAGTAGTTCAGTTATCTGCTTATACAATTCTGAGAACTGGTAAGATGATTAAAGGTGAGGCTTCTAGTTATTGCAGAGGAGTAAAAATGGTTTTCCAGGGGAATTATGCATGGATTCAAAATCATGCTACAAAAAACCAAAAGCAGGAAAATAATGTGCTTAGATTGTATGTCCTATTCAAATGCAATAATCATATTCCTTGACATAGATTCTTTCCAATTGGGGTATAATTCGTTTAAATATTTACAGTTTCATATAATTATCTCATTCAGTCCTATAAATATTCCTGGCATTTATGCATTATTGTTATCAACCCCATTTTAACAATAAGGAAACTGAGGCTCTGGTTGTGGATGGTTGGCTTAAAATCACACATAGAAAGTGGCAGACACAGAATTCAAACCCAGACTGACTCCAAGTCCAGTGCAATTTCAAGTAACTAAGGCTAAGGAAGAGTATATAACTACTTTAAGGTGTTAGCTACTAAGTAAGTGAGTCAGGACTAGAACCTGAACCTTTTAACTGTTAATCCAATGTTCTTCCCATGGTGTTTGTTTCAGTACTTTTGCCATGTCTTCAGAATGACCACTGATTTCTATTTGTCTGCCCTTTTCTAATTATGCCCACCACAAATGTGGGCTGGTGTTAGCGTTTATTTCTTTATTACTGTTGTCCTTTTTAGTTGCTGTTAGAATTGAAAACTTTCTGATTCTACCCCCAGATCTGCTAAATCTTTGTTTCTGTTTTACTACCATTCTCTTGTTCAAACAACAAACTTGAACTTAATAAACAAATTGGCCAGTGATTCCCCTTTTGCCTCAAATCACACTGATGTTTTAAAGTCAAATGGTTTTCACAAATTGGCAACATCATATTCAAATGCTGTAAATGGTTATGCTTAGCAGTATCATGCACTCTAAATAGACACAATGTCAGTCAACAGAGTCAGTGACCTTTGGGCTGCTTATGTTTAAATATGAATTCTAACAAAGATACTCATTTGGTTTTTTTAAAGGCTGTAAAAATTAATACCCCTTCCAACTACTATAAAATGATATTGAAGACATAAAATTTACTAAGAAACATATTTCAAAGATTTGGATTTTCGATTCAGTTGACAAAGCATATATGGTCTTCTAAGTGTTGTGTGAATTAGTGGATATGCCAGACATGGAGCAAAGTTCCCACCCCAGGAGGCTTCCAAGCCTGAAGCAAGCCGTAGGTGGCTAGAGTTCCAAGAGAGAACACAATGTGCATGTGCAAATAAAGCAGATGCAGCATGACTTTTGGTTTGTTCTTTGGGAAAGCATGACTATATGGAAAAATCACATGCTGCTCTCAATTGCTGTAGACATCTGCTGAAGGCACGGGAGATTGAGGCTAAGGCAATAATGGAGAATCTCCCCTAGAATATTGAAGTTTAACTTTGGGAACATGGGAGAGTGGGTGTTAACAGGATAATGGTTTTATTCTGGCATTATAATTGTACAGCATGCTCATACCTGTAGGCAAACAGAAGGCATCAAGCTATTTGCTTGCAAAAAGATGGAAGCATTTTTTCCCTCTAATAGTATCTATTCACCACCTTTAGTGTGGGCTGTCAAAGACCAGTCCATTTCTAATGGCGTGTTTGTGATTCATTGCTCTTGGCAAAGACTTAAAATTTTAAAGAGGCTTTTAAATACTTTTTGGACATGAAATTGAGCTTACAAAAGAAGCTTAATGGCAAGTTAGGCAGAAACACATGGGTATGTTTCCTTTAAATGATATACAGATTGGCAGTATCAAGATGTGGTAAAAACCTACTAGCGGCCTATTAAGCCTTTTAAACCACTTGCAACATAATTAGAGCTTTGCAAATTCAAGGATGGCCTAATGGAAATAAGAACAAATTTGTGGTTGCCATTGTGGCAGTGTCTGTGTACTTTTTATAAACAATTTAGTATAATTTTGAAATAGTGGCTATGCCTCCATCAGCAAAAGGCCAAGAGGTGTGAAAAGAGCGACAGAAACATGAGATATTAAGAAGTCAGGGTAATAGATACATTATGAAACTGCTTCTACCCTGTATTTTATTTTGTTGCTGCTGATCTATGGGAAGATGAGAGCCATAGCTTTTCAGGTTGACACTAGTACTGTGTTCTCTAGAGCCATTAGAGTGGACCTAATCTTAGTCCATTTTCCTCAAAGTATAAGTATGTGTGTACTACACAGTAATTAAAAACAATATGTATGGAGTCAGAGAACTGGAAATACAGTCACCAACAGATTTTTTTAAAAAACAAAGTCTATTTTATGGTCTATTTGTATTTATTCTCTGCCATCCAGTAGATTTCCATTTGAAGTACTCAGTAAAATTTTCCTATGTCAGTTTTCAGGGCTGTCTGACAGAAGTAGTCTTTAGGTTTATGGAGAAGATTTCTACCCCCGGGCAGCTTTATCTTAAATCTTCAAACTAGTCATGGAATCAAAAGAGTGAGGAATCCTTAGACTTCCTCCATTTATTTTCCCTGACTTTAGGCAAAGATGCATGAACATTTATTTGATTTTAAAACTTCTTAGTGAATAGATTTTATAGCACATTTCAATGCAAATAGAAGTGATTTGTCCCAGCTTCTCCAAAGCACTCAGTGTTCACCTTGTTTTTTTTTTAACCTTCTACAAATTCATTCACACCCAGACATATACATTCTCCCAGTGTCTTAGTCATCTAGTACCACTATAACAGAAATACCACAAGTGGATGGTTTTAATGAAGACAAGTTTATTTCCTTACAGTCAAAGTTGGCTAAAAGTCCAACTTCAGGGCATCAGCTCCAGGGGAAGGCTTTTTCTCTCTGTCGGCCTTCTCATCAGTGTTCCCCCCAGACTAGGAGCTTCTCAGAACAGGGACCCCAGTCCAAAGGACGCGCTCTGCTCCTGGCACTGCTTTCTTGATGGTATGAGGTCCCCCTGTCTCACTGCTCACTTCTGGCTTTTATATCTCAAGACATTGCCTCAGGATACAATCCAATCTTGTAGACTGGAGTCCTCCCTTTCTAACAACGGCCACCAATCCTCCCTCATTAACATCATAGAGGCATGTTTACAAGATACAGGAAAATCACACAGTACCAGGAATCATGGCCTAGCCAAACTGATACTCACATTTTGGGGGTATATAATTCAAACCATGACACCCAGAGTAAGTTACTTATTGATTTCTGTGGGTTTTTTTCCAGTAGTTGCCCCTTTGTTGTATCTTCTTTTATGATCATTTTTGTTTGCTTTGTTCTTTTGTTTAACTTAGAAAATAGAGTTCCTTTATTGAAGATAAAATCCCAAAACACATTATTTTTTGGTTTGTTGGGGGATGGGAGGGAGTCATACATCTTACAGAATATTGAAAACCCAGAAAATCTAAAGAAATAAAAACTTCACTAGTCTGAATTAGAGAAAATATTTGAATTACAGAATATGTTTGAGAGACATACGATTTTGTTACCTTCTTCAATTGCATTTGGTTAATATATCACTGCTATGTGGAAACTGGTTAAGTGAATGTTTCAGTTACCAAATAATACTTGCTGATAACACATAGTTTTTTTTTTTCTTAAATAAGTATAAAGTGCTGGAAAACTTTTTGATAAATTTAAATATCTATAAAAAACCATTTGTCTTAATATGAATGTGTTTAACAAATCTTTTTTCTCCCTGACAATATTGCAAAGGTCAATTTTAGCACATTTATCACAGTCCCTTCTAAATCATAAATTCTAAATTCATGAATTTAAGCTTATTTCTCTATTACCTACGCTGATTTCTGCATTTCCACTCTGGTCTCAGTTTGAAAACTAGTGAGGGTTGCTACAGTATCAAACCTGGATATTCTTAAAGACTGGCTAAACAGTCTTAACATTTTGTATTAAATTTTGTCTTTAATTTTAAATACTTAAAATTTTAGTATTAGAATTTTCTAATACTGTTAAGTGGGAATACATTATATTGAATGAGGATATTGCTCATCATTTTCTCTCAGAAATTTATCTGAAATTGTTTTCTTACAAGCATTGTGTATTTATCATCAAAAAACATCACTATTATTTTAAAATACTTATAAAGTGCCCATCTGAAAATGATATACTGCTGGATGCTCTACAATGTTAAACAGATCCAGACATAAATAAAGACAAAAGCAAATTCCAGAGTATTTTTGCAGCCATGAAACCACCATAAAAAGGTTTGTGAGCCTAGTGTTACCTTAACATTGTCTTCAGCATTTCATGTTTAATTACAGTAGATTACTCACCAATATAATAAATATAGATTTATGAGATACTTTAATGTTCTTAAAACAAATGAAAACCACCCAAGAGGAGCCTCACCAAACCTGAGGTTGTCCAGATTGCATTGGCTAAGATTAAGCGGAAGATCATTCATCTCCAAAATTCATGCAATTAATCTTGGAGTGGGAGTTAAAGCAATGACTAAGCAGAAAAGGAAGCTGAAGTACAAGCCTATAACAAAAGGGGTTGGACCTCCAATATCAGGAAACCTGTTATTTCCTTTTTTTGTGAATAGGCCTAAAATACTCACTCCTTACAATCAGTTTATTTGGTCCTAAAACCCCTCTTGTTTAGCTCAGCTATTCTTCATGACTATTATTGCTATGATCAAACAAATGTAAAGAATAAGCTTTTAAAAGAGCACAGTGTGTTTTAATGTCTAGAAAGAAAAAAAAGGCACTTCATTTTAGGAGTCACCAGAAAGTAATTTAGGATGAATTTACGATAATCCAGGATTTGGACACAGATAAAGCTTAAGGCAGACTTTAAAGAAGAAATATTCTACTCCAAGGTTTGTATATTTATTTAATCTCAAGTAAAAGTCAAAATCTCATCTTCATTTAGCTCAGGTAACACCTGTTGCTAAATACAGAGGAAAATGTGTGGCCATCATTCTTGTAGCTGAATTATTACACCCTTGATAATCCCTGTGATTCCCTGTGGCAGCGAATTTTTATTTCTGATAAACAATACCTTTCCTGTTCCCACTATACTGAGATTCTCAAACCTTACACTTTAAGCCAAGAATTTCTTTGAATTTGCTCCTTCCTCAGTGGTAGGGCCTTCCTCTAACTGGGGAGAATTCTGACCCAAGACTGGCCTGCCCTTGGGGTTTTTAATGTGAAGTGCGCAGCTGATGGCCAATGAATGTGATTGTTATGGCTATTGCTCACGTCAGTGTTCCCGCTGGATAGATTGTTCATTCCTGGGGAATTTAAAAGAATAACAAATAACCAACAAATCATTAAAAACTATAACATATTACCCAATTCTTGGGAATACGCCAATGAGTCTAAAATCTGCTTAAACATCACAAATGTGAAGTCCTAGCCTTTCAAACTACCAAATTATATGAAACACTCATGGATTACAAATACATATCTCGGCTCTACAGAAGATGTACATTCAACTGGTAGCTCTCGGCTGTGAAGTTTGACCTCCTTCTTGAACGCAGCTGACCATACAGCAGGCAGGGGCTGCATGTTTGCTCCTGAGACAGCAGAGGGTAGAAACCTGTCAATAAGGATGTGGCTGCAAATACAATCTGGAATCAATTCGAGGTTGGCACCATATGTTCCATGCCAGGAATAAGCGCTGGTCACAAGAACTGAATTCTATATTCTATTAGAATTAGTGATAAGGTATGAACATAGTATGTCAGAAACTATAGTAAAGAACAATTAGAGAAGGATGAAATATTTAAATGGTGCAAAAAGAACTGAAGTTTTTAAAAATGTAAATTGAAAAGATTTGCATCTACTTTCTCTGTTTTTGTAACTTGAGTAAGAGATGAAAGACAAAGGGGGAAAGGAATTACAAGAAGTCAAACTTTTTTCAAATATGTTTAGTGTTGTCTTTTTCCTCAACAGTCAATTGTAATGCTGTCCAGAAAAGGGAGTGAAAGAAAGCCAAACAGTGGTCTTAAAGTTTTGTTTTTGTTAGTGGGTTTTTTGTTGTTATTGTTTCAAAAATAGAAGACAAAACAACTTTTATCACTTTAGTATTAGTCTCATCATCTGTGGAACACAGTCTTTCTTTGCCTCATTTCTGAAATAAAAATGAAGTGTGAAATGACCTGGAATTCACTGAACATTAATAGGTACTTAGCTGCTCTTCTAGGGCTACGCATCCTATGAGAGATTCTTTACTAGTTATCATCTTGAATCCAAAAACTGAAATAGTGAGCAATTGCATTTCACTGCCAGAAATCAACGTATTTTTAAAACAGTGGTTTATATATTATAGTTGACAAGGACAAACATTTTACCCAATTTGGGCTGAATAACAACTAATAATATCACAGAAGCCTCTGAGATTCTCTAAATTATACATATAAGTTTCTCAATTAGTAAACTTAGAATATATGGTTTAAAATAGTTTTAATCTGGGCCCTTTATTTTCATATAATCATAAAAATAAAAGACAAGTAAAAAGATTAAATTTGGGGCATCTTAGTTTTAAGTATCTCTTCAAAGATCTTCCTAAAATGATTGGGAGTCTGATAAAAATATTCTCCATTCTCAGTTATAAGCTGGAATAAAGTAGTAGAATATCAATGTTCTGTGAATTTTCAAAGAACAACATGCTGGGCTACATGAAAGAGTAAATGTGATATAACCTTTATTGCCTTGTATTACACGGTTAAAAAAAAGACATGTTTCTTACGCATTTTCCAAAGAACATTTACATTTTATAAGCTTTTATAAATGAAATTGATAAAATATATATGTATACAAAACACACTGTTCTAGATTTCAACTAGGGTTTTTCATATGGCACTTTAAAAGTATGAAAATATCACTGAGAAAGGGGAGCATCTGTGTCTTTTCACATATAACTTTTCTTGATTATTTCGAGGAAGGCAGACTAAACATGCAGTTCTGACATAATGCAGCATCACATTTTGATTTCTGGTTAGCTCAGAAACCTTCACCAGCCGAACAAAGTCTCTGAAAAGGGCAAAACTTTCTGACCTCGGGAGATTCTGATAGGAAAAACTGAAACAATGAACACCGAGAATAGCGAAAACATTGGAATAAATTCCACAAAGTTCTCTAACTACATTGGTGTGAGTGCATAGAGGAAGACGTAATTTCATTCCTAAAGAATCTGTTTTCACATTCTTTCATTTGTCCTAAAGCTGATCTTGCGGATGATATAGTCCAGATGAACTTCTGCTTAATAGGAATTCTCGTTCACAAATTGACACTGAAAATGTACCCACCATATATATAAAAATAAAGCGGGGAGGACCGAGGCATGCTACAATACTTTGTCTCACAATTCAGCTAATAAATAATCAGATCATTTTTACGAAAAGCAAATGTTTGGTTCTTGTAGGTTTTGGATTGGTGGTAGAGATACAAACTTTTAATAAAAATTAGGATGTGGTTTATTTCTGACACTGAGAAGCCCTTGATTTATCATTTGCTCATCAATAAATTCAACTTTTCCAAATTTCCTGGAACAAAGTTTCCAGGAAGAAAATCAGGGTGCTTAAATTGCAACAGTCTCCGAAGACAGTTAAGTGCTGTTCATGACCAAGATGATCTCAGATTACCCTGGAGCATTTGGATAATAGGGTAGTGGCCTTTAAAACTGTTTTTGGCATATGCTTGTGAACTGAAATATGAGAAAATCATTACAAAGTTTGGGCTGTATTTATTTTCTATTTTTGTCATAACGAATTACCAAAAACTTAGTTTAAACAACACAAATTTATTACCTTACAGATCTGTAGGTCAGAAGTCCAACACAGGACTCACCAGGTTAAAACCAAGCTGTCAGCAGGGATGTGTTCCTCTCTGAAGGCTCTAGGGAAGAGTCTGTTTCCTTGCCTTTTCCAGCTTCTAGAGGCCACCCACATTCCTTGGCTTAGGGCCTCCTTGCTCCGTCTACAAAGCCAGAAATGGCAGGTTGAGTCCTTTTCACATAGCATCTCTCTGAACTTCTCTTCTGTGTCTTCTTTCACTTTTAAGGACTCGTGATTAGATTGGACCCACTTTGGATAATCCTGGATAATCTCACCATTTCAAAGTCAGCTGATTAGTGACCTTAATTCTCCTTTGCCATGTAAAGTAACATATTCACAGATTCCAGGGATTAGGACATGGACATCTTTGAAAGGCTATTATTCTACCTACCATAGGGCTGTTCCATAAAAACGGGTCATGAAAATTTGAAGGGTCACCATGATAATAATAATTAATGGGCCCTAGGTTAATGGTCAGGGAACCCTGGTGGCACTGTGGTTAAGTGCTTGGCTGCTAACTGAAAGATTGGCAGTTGGAACCCACCAGCCACCCCAAGGGAGAAAGATGTGACAATGTGTTTCTGTAAAGATTACAGCCTTGGAAACCCTATGAGACAATTCTACTCTGTCCTATAGGGTCACTATGAGCTGGAATCCACTCAACAGCACACAATAACAACAGGTTAATGGTCACCAAGCCAAGGGCAGATATTAAATAGCATTGCTCATTTTTGTGAAGTGGACCCTCCAGGTGATGATTTTGTCCATGAGAAACTGTACAGAGATTCAGCTAGGTCTGTCTAGTTCTTTCATTACTCTGTGTGTGTTTCCCCTCTATTTTTCACTGATTTAAAAAGGAAAGTTAATCCTCATAAACATGGTGTAGAAAAATGTGATTAAATCTATGATTCCCTAACTCATATATGTTTGTATTGTGCATATTAATCAGAGGATAAACTGAGGCCTAGAAATTGGAAGCTGGATACAGTAGTACTGTGAGTAAGCCCTATATCCTCACTGCTCCCAGCTCTTGTGATATAATGACGCCATACTTCATTGTTGTTGTTGTTAGTTACCATGGGGTTGGTTCTGATTCCTGGTGACCCCATGTATAACAGAACAAAATGTTACTGGGTCCTGCACCATCTTCATGATCGTTTGTATGTTTAAGTCCATCATTGTGGCCATTGAGTTAATCCATCTCTTTGAGGGTTTCCCTTGCCTTTGCTGGCCCTCCACTTTACCAAACATCATGTCCTTCTCCAGTGATCAGTCCCTCCAGATGACACATCCAAGTCTTGGACAATATTCTGGCATCTATAGGGTTTTCATCGGCTAAGTTTTAGAAGTAGATCTCAGGCCTTTCTTCCTAGTCTGTCTTAGTCTGGAAGTTCTGCTGAAACTTGCCCATCATAGATGACCCTGCTAGTATTTGAAATACCAGTGGCATGGCTTCCAGCATCATAGCAACACACAAGCCACAACAGTATAACAAACTGACAGGTGAGTGGTAGGTACCTCATATAGAACAATATTATTTACCGAATCATATCATCTCCAAAAGCAAAGATTGCTTTTCTAAGAACAGCAAAAAGAAACTTACAAAGCAATACAGTCGTGACAAAGGAAAAGTAACCCAAATAAAATGACATACAACTAGAATACTAGTTTTTATGACTAGAATTGCCATGAAACTATTTTATTGTTTGAGCACTGTGATATTGCCACTCATCTTGCTTCCCACAATTCTCGTGCTGAAGAGTCTATCTATTCATTCTTTCACTCAACTCTTATGTATTGAGTAACTACTATATGCCAAAAACCCTGCGAGATGCTAGATGTGAAAATAACAAAGAAGATATAGAAATATGTGTGAGACTCATTTAAAGTTCGTAGTTTCATGGGAGAGTTAATCATAAACAAGTAATGGCAAAAAGAGATAGATGCACATGGTGCTCTGGAAACAAAGGAGTTAATTATTATTGGTTCATGAAGGCCAAGTAGAATTTTTCTAGCTGAAGAAGCTAGGAGAAGCTTTCCATTGAGAACAGCATCTTCGAAGGCACAAAAGCAAGGAAGAGCATGATGTGATCAAATAATAGTGAGACATGTAGTGTAGCTGAAGCAAAGGAAAATTAGGGGAAGAGATAATACTCTATCAAATAGGTTGGAGTCAGATTCTAAAGGGCCTTCTAAGCCATGCTAAGAATTTTGAGAGTACAGGCACTTGGGATATTTAAAAATAAGAGACCAACAGAAACAAGTGACCAGCCTTCTGGGCTATAGGAAGGTAACCTGACATCAAGGTGGAAAACGCCTGGAAACAAATAAAAGACAATGAGCCTGTTTTTAAAAAAATACAATCTAGAGATGACGGAGTCTTGAACTCAAGGATAGTGAAGAGGGAATGACACGTTTGAGAGATATGTAGGAAGTAAAATGTTTCATAATTTTACTAAGGCAAATAGACTTGAGTGAGTGAAAGACTTTCACCAAGTCTTAAAGGAATTTAGTGTCCCTGAAATTTTTACCCTGACTAGTTTAATGTGCTCTATTTTCAGAGTTGACTTGATTCACTCAGTTGTTTTATATTTTCACAGAGACCATATTTTTATTGTATTATCTTAGGGATTAAAATTTCATAATTCTTTCCATTTTTCGGGTACTTATTTATAATTTGTTTCTCATGCCCACCCCAATAGTGTGAATAGCAGGAATCATTGATTCCATTTTATAAATGAGGCAACTGAAGCACAGAAAGTGCTTCACTTAAGGTCACATTGCTGATAAGTAATAGAACCAAGTCTAAAATGCATATTTTCTGATACCCTTTTTATATTTTAAAATTTAATGTAATGCTACATGTCATTTTTAAGCACACTTTTTAAAAAATTAGTCTTGAGAGTTTAAGTAACACCCTCCTGCTACAGACAATGATTACATGGTTTGGAAGAGAATTAGACCAAGATCTTTCTGACTTCCAAGGACAAATATTAACTGGCATTGCTCTTTTTTGTGAAGTGTACCCTCACAGTGATGATTTCCTCCATAAGAAATTGTACACCTACTCCTCACTTATTGACTTTCTCACTTTCTGATATACTGCATTTACACCAATAGTAAAAAAATCTACTACCTGACTATTTTGTGCATTAACAACATGCCTGGCAGTAATCAACGCCGAGGTGTGAAGTGAGAGTAACGCTGGCTGTGATGATTAAGGTTATGTGTCAACTTATCTAGGCCATGATTCTCAGTGGTTTGGCAGTTATGTAATGATGTGATTTGGCAGTTATGTAATGATGTAGTCATCCTGCATTTTGTGATCTGATGTGGTCATCCTCCACTTTCACATACGCCAATTTTCACATAACGACCTGGTCTTTCGAACCTAACCATGTTGATAAGTGAGGAGTGGGTGTATACAGATTCAGGTAGGTTTGCCCAGTTCTTTCATTACTTGCTGTGTGGGTCATAGCATCTATACTTTACTGTATCTTTCCTTACCTGCTGGAGAATGACGAGGGAAGACTTCATGGAGAAATCAGCCTTTGAAATGTACCTTGAAGGAGGTATGTAGGCAAGGGATGATTCTTAAACTATTTAAATAGTACAGTAAAATATGTTAATACATAAATTCATGCATAAATCAAAAATGTTAAATATGTTAACATACATAGATAAAGAATATAACCGCTTACCGCGTGTAATAAGTGGTAGTGAAAATTGTCTGTTAGATTATTCTAGTGATAGCTGAAATATTTGCTGCTTTTTAGAAATCACTAGTATCATTTTCTGTTTGCTGGGGCAGATTCACACACCCACTGTCTTAGTCATCTAGTGCTGCTATAACAGAAATACCACAAGTGGATGGCTTTAACAAAGAGAAATTTATTTCTTCACAATAAAGTAGGCTAAAAGTCCAAATTCAGGGCATCAGCTCCAGGGGAAGCCTTTCTCTCTTTGTTGGCCTTCTTGTCAATGTTCCCCTGGACTAGGAGCTTCTCCAAGCAGGGACCCCAGGTCCAAAGGACACGCTCTGCTCCTGGCACTGCTTTCTTGGTGGTATGAGGTCCCCGTCTCTCTGCTCTTTTATATCTCAAGAGATTGCCTCAGCACACAATCCAGTCTTGTAGACTGAGTCCTGCCTCACTAACACAACTGCTGCCCATCCTCCCTCATTAACATCACAGAGGCAGGATTTACAACATACAGGAAAATCACACAATACCACGAATCATGGCCCAGCCAAACTGATACACACATTTTTGGGGAGGACATAATTCAATCCATGACACCCACATCCAGACCTATTCAAACACAGGGAAGGCTACCCAGGAGATGCTTTGTGCTTGATTCCTTACGGTCTCTGCAGAGTTTGCAGGGCCCAATAATGCCCTTGATTAAGGGTAGCTGAGGTGTAGTGGAAGAGAAATGATTCTTTCTCGTATCCCCCGAATCCCAACATAGCAGAAGGATAAATTTGCCAATCTTACTTCTGCCTTCTTTAAATATTTTTACTTTCCAATATTTTTAATTACCTCCTGACCACTACCCACTTTCCTAAAAATTCCCTGGAGATAAGGGAGGAGCTCATTTACAATCATCGACCACATATCCCCTTGTCTACCTTAATGGGGTCTTCAGGCACATGGGGAGAATGTTCACTTTGCTCAGAAAATAAAAGAACCAAAAATGTGGGTTATCAAAAGCTATTTTTCCCATTAGAAATTTTTTTCCTATTTTAGTAGGCCTTTTTATTCCCACCAAATGGGATCATTTTATTTGATTCTTAAATACTACAGTTAAGCAATAAATATTCATTTTCCTGGATATTGAGTAAAACAGAGTCCATTCCCTCAGGAATTGCCATATTTTCTTTAATTTTCAGCTCATTTGCTTTCCTAGAACTTTCTCTCCCCATTAATTGTCTTACACATGCCATCTGCTGCCCTTGTTACACCCTCCTAAATTAGAAGTTTCATCATACTATCCAATGATCCTTCAGTTTTGGTGGTATTCCACTGAAAGCAAAATTCAATGGATTATGACAAAAGCCACAGTCATTGAAAACTCGAGGTGAAGTCAGGCTTCCAAGACTGTGTAGTACCACTTTAAAAGAACATATAAAAAACCCCAGGATTGGGAAAAGATGGCCCAGGCCATATTTCATGATTTTAAAAGAAGACTGCATTTGCAACTCCATCAAATAAAGCATCATTCATGTCTGCTGTAGCAGATAATATAAGTAAAGATTGTTTTGACATCTTTCGGGTTTTCACATTTATCCAGAGCTCCCTATCCTCCTTCTGTCCCACTCCCTGACCAACTCCTTCTAAACAGTCTCCGGAAGATTTTGTTAGGCCACTTTCCCAGCTTTGGGCTGGGAGATTGACCCTGGTCCATACCTCCAACCTCAGGGGAAACTTAAAGCCTTCAAATCCCTAAAACTCTAGAATTTAAACTACTTCTCAAAACAGAAGAAAGTGGGATCCTTTGTAATCTCTCTCTTGCAACCTAGAATTTCTAAGGTCTCTTCTTGAAACAGTCTTAGGGGATGTTCTAGTTGTTCATTGCTGGCTTGGTCCCAGAGAAGATCTGCTAGAGCATTACACATCAAAACAATTTCCCTGGGACTGTAGTGTAGCTACTTGAGGCCAAAATTGGGACAGAAGTGGCTAACTGACTGAGGACTCTAATAATAAATGGGGCTCATTAAGACAAGTTGTTTGGAATACTGGGTAATCACAACATGCTTGCATATGTGAGAGTATTACCAAAAGCATTTCTCTCTATGCCTGTTCCTCTCCAACTCTCCCTTAAATTGAGTAGTGGCCATGAAATCAAGAAAAGGGAGTATTATTCATCTTTTTTCATTGATTTATCAAACAATTATTTATTGAGTAAATACTGTATGCCGGTTCTTCCCATAAGGGAAGGTGAAGCACCCATATTCTTTGGAGAAGTGGTAGTGCTTACCACTATGCCACGTATGTGGGCCTCTGAGGTGTTCCTTGCATACAAAATTATGCAATCAAATCAGAAGCCCGCTGCTAGAATCCATCCTATACCACCCACCCCATACCACCCCAATATAAACTGTCCTGTGAATTATTCATCCTTTTTCAATATTTTTATAGCTGGATCTAAATTAAGGTCAGGTTTCAATAAACAATAAGTTCATCATATTTTCAGTTGTTACTAAGTTAGCTGTTCTACGTAATATTCTGAAAAATAGGAACACAATTCAATATCACCTTGACAATTTATAAAAGGACCTAGAAATATAGTTCAAAATTCAGTAGATATATATTGTGATGCATCCTTAGACCTGTCTTAGTTTCTTAGTGCTTCTATAACAGAAATACCACAAGTGGGTGGCCTTAACAAACATAAATTTATTTTAGCACAGCTAGAAGGCTAGAAGTCCAAATTCAGGGCACCACCTCTAGGGGAAGGGTTTCTCTTTCTGTCACCTCTCAGGAAGGTCCTTGTCTAAACTAAAAAGTTTCTGTTCCTGGGGTCCTCAGCGATCTTCAGGTGGCATCAATCTTCCCCAGTTTGTGCTTCCTTCTCTGTACCTAATCTACTCTTTTTATATCTCAAAGGTGATTGGCTTAAAACACACCCTACAGATATGGTCTTATTAACATTACAAAGAAAGTCCTATTCTGAAATGGGATCACATCCACAAGAACTGCCCTGTAGGGTTTTCTAGGCTGTAATCCTTATGGGAACAGGTCACCAGGTCTTTCTGCAATGGAGCCACTGGGTGGGTTTGAACTACCAGCATTTTGGCTAGCAGCCAAGTACTTAACCATATCACTACCAGGGCTCGCTACAGGGGTTAGGACTTACACTACATGTTTTGGGGGGGACGCAATTCAGTCTATAACAGGACCCAAACAAAACGATGGAAGGAAAAGAACTAGTTAGTTGCAAAGAAAAAGAAGAGAAATTTGACTACTAATGGTAATATCAATGCTAGGAGATAATATCCACATATTAAAGGATAAATATAAAAGAAATGAAACTAATTCTTTGCTCTTTTTTGCATTAAATAGATGCTTATTAGAGAACCATATTTAGTTTTCTCCACAACATTTTGAATGTTCGTGAAGAAAAAGAGTAGAAGACATACAAGTGATAAAAAGAGTACAGGGCTTATACAAGATAAATTAACAGTTAAAAGGCATACAACTTGGAGGAGTCTCTTAATGTGAAGGTTTGAATTTCTGAAGAACTCTTGTAAGAGGATAAATCTCCCTTCTGACTTATTGAAAATTACAGTTGAAAGTGGACTCTGTCTTTGAATTAATATTTTAAAATCCACCAGAAAAAACAGCTTTTCTATCTGTGTGGGGAGGGACCTATACATAAATATGTACATATATATGCTTCTATATACACGCACATTTGTTGCACGTGTCTGTCTACTCTCCCAACTCTGCCCTCCCACCATAACACACATAAATTCAATGATAGAACAAAGTGAAAAGCTGTAAAAGGAAATACAGTAAAATTTAACAACCTTGCCTAATTACAGAGTGGATATTTCTAGTTTAGTGAACACTCAGTTGCCAAAATATTTTAAAGGTATGAATTAGTTGTATTCCACTCAAGTATATGCAATTGCTCTTGATGAAGTAATTACAAGGAGCTATCTTGCTCGTTGTGGAAATGCGAGTGGAAATAATTTGTAATTAATAACACATATTTGCACCAACAAATATAGTAAAGAATTTGTAATTAATAACACATATTTGCACCAACAAATAGAGTAAGGGAAAAAGTACTTAAAACAGTTTCATTTGGAGTACCAGGATGGTGGAAATGGTTAAGCCTAGACTACTCATCGAAAGGTTGGCAGTTCAAACACACCCAGATGTGCTTCTCAAGACAGGACTGGTGATCTGCTTCTGAAAGGTCATAGCTTTGAAAACCCTCTGGAGCAGTTCTACTCTGCACATATTGGGTCACCATGGGTTGGAATCAATTTGACAGCAAACTAACAACAACAATAGGTTGTAGAAAAGATTTGCCCCTCTTCTGGCTTTATGTCTTCACCTCCTAGCAGCTGTTTTACAAACAAATCATTAACCAAAAAAGAGTTCTTAAAAAAAAAAAAAGATTATTTTCTTCCATAGGTGAAATATGCCCCTATGATCTTATTTATATTATGAATAAAATAAATGTATTACAGATTTCAATTTAGAAGAGACTAACTGTGCTCTTCTGTTTTCCAAACCAGTTAAGAAATCAGTAGTTTGAAACAGGGTCTGCAGTAAACAAAAAAGAAAGAAAGAAAATGCTGAAGCAAAGTGAAAACATTTGAGAATATAGGTGAAGTTACATGAAAAAATTAGCTTGACAAATACAGACAAGAAATGGCTGGAAATAAGTATATTGAATTATAAAAGTAAGTCGTATCTTTAGCTAAAATATCATGGAATAGTGCACACTAAATAAGATACTTGGTAGTTGTTTTTCCCATCTGTGATGCAATTCAGATTAAAGTTACATTTTCTCCCCTGCAGAACAATAAAAAGCTTCACAGAAAAGAGATACTGGGCTGTGACAGAAAGAGAATTAGACAGCAGAGTCAACTAGTGAATAATGATTTAAGAGAGTAGAATAATACCAGCATTTCTTGTATAATTAATCACTGCAAATGTGTCAGCAAGTATGGGGCCATACCCTCTTGTCAATACAACCGAGTAGACAATTTCGGTACGGGAGGAAGAACAACGCAGTGAAACATGGCTATCAACACCTCTTTTTCTGTCTTGGAAGAACAAAATCCTGCGACAAGTTCTTAGAGCAAATGAAAATTTATCCAAATGAAAATCAAATGATAAATGTCCAGAGAATATTCTTTCTTTGGAATTCTTTCAATTCTTTAATTTAACCAGCTGGAATAAATTTTCAAGTAGCATTCTGTTCAACCTTTTGAAAGGATTTTCCTCTTAATTGGAAAGCTATATTTCATCAAAGATGAAGACAGTGTTCTTGGCTTAGTGATTGTCTTTTTTTCTTTTTTTTTTTTAAAAAGGAGGCATTTGGTGGACATTTACCATAAACAGATCCTATAACATGGATTTCAAGCATGAAAGACTGAACTGTGAGCCTACACACCTAACTAAAGAAAAACGGGGAAAACACAAATACCAGTTTTAGTCTAAACTCTACACAATTAGTTGCTGTCATTATGCTTCTTCATGGAGAGAAATATATAAGGATTGTAAAAATATTTTAACTTTCAGAATCAAATAGTGATGCAATTGAGATTTCTGGTTTCTAAGTTAAGTGAGGTATTAGATAACTCGACAAATTTAAGTGTTCGTTGTTGTATTCCGTGAGTATGTGTTATCGGGGCAGGGAAAGCATGACAGCCAACTCAGAAACAAGAGAAAAAAAATTCATAAGGAAAATATCCTTTTAAGATTCAGATTTTCAAAGCAATCTGTACTATAGGAAGTGTTTTCAATTTATTAGTGATTTTTTTTTTAAGTTGTTACATTAAAATCCATATTGACACAAAATCGGGCAAACTAATTTATCACAAAAAATGTGAAAAGTTTTAAAAATGAATAAATTATAACCAAATAGTAAAGAAATATTTTTTCCAGCCTTCTTAAAGGAACCACTCAGAGAATGGCCTGAATGATAATTTGTATTATGTTTTAAAATAAATTTTACAGAAAAATTTTTATATGGTGCTATTTATATACTTTAAGTCTGGCAATAATGGGTAATAATGATAGGAATTTTCAAACAGGCACTGCTTTTTATACTTACATTGCTAAAATGCTTTTTTAAAGGATGATATGAAAGAACTACTTGAATAAACATTCCATAATCAAAAAAAAAAAAAAAAACCTGTTGCTGTCAAGTCGATTCTTATTTATAGCAACTCTATAGGACAGAGTAGAACTGCCTTGTAGGGTTTCTAAGGCTGTAAATCTTTATGGAAGCAGAGTGCCATATCTTTATCCCTCAGAGTGGCTGGTGGGTTCCAACCACCAACTTTTCAGTTAGCAGCCAAGCTCTTAACCACTGTGCCACCAGGGCTCCTTTAGAATCCCACATTTTTACTATCTTGAGATATAAGATGATGGTCTAAAGCAGCAGCATGGAGTAGGTGGAGTGGTGGCAGGAGTAGAGTATGAGTGTTACAAAGAGAGAGGAATAAATCAATTCATTTTTGAGACAGTCATTAATACCTTCGTCCAAACTGAAAATTTTGGGTCAAACACTTGACATTGTTACTAAGCAGGCTCCTATGGTTCTTGAAACTAGAGATAGCCATGTTGTTGTTGGTCTGTGCTGTCTAGTCAATTTCAACTCGTAGCACCCCATATGATAGAGTAGAACTTCTCCGCAGTGTTTTCTAGGCTATAATCTTTACGAGAGCAGATCATCAGGTCTTTTCGTCAGTGGAGCTGCTGGGTGGGTTTGAACTGCCAGCCTTTTGGTTAGCAGCCAGTCGCTTAAACACTGTAACCACCAGGGCTCCTTGAGATCAGCCATACCACTGTCTATAAATATCTGAAGATGAGCAATATACAAATGAATTATCTTATTATGAGTTCATAAATAGTATCTAAAACAATGAAAATATGTAGAGCCAATGTTTTTTCCAGAAGGGAGCAATAATCTTCATTTCATAAGCTAGTCAGGAATTTCATTGCAAAAGCCCATGGACATAGTTTTACTGGACTTAATAGATGAAGTTTATCAACACACTCTTTTACATCAAATGAAAATCACAATAAATTTACATGCTTATCCAATAGATACAATTGTTTAAGACTTGAGATTTAGTTTAAAACATAATATGCAAGCATGATTAGATCAAGAAATTTTCAACATATAAATGAATACAACTGATTTAGTTTCCAAGAGTTCTGTGATCCATCCTAATGTGGTGAGTAGGATTTCAAAGTCAAGTTAAGAGCTTTTTCACAGAAAAAACACTGTTCAAAAATGAACAAATGAAATTTTAATCAAATGGTAGTTGACTCAAGAGAAATCATATAAAGTAATTATAAATGTATAATATTCATCTGATGTAAATTTTAATGTCCTGCTGTTTTTAAAATATTATAAAATACAGGATACGCCTTACTTTTATAATGAGTAAATTGTAAATACTGCAAATAGCTAAATCTTTGAGTACTTTCTTCCATTTGCACTTAGAACTGGTCTTTTAATTCTGATGTTACAACAGGAAGATATCCTCAGTGTCCAATATCCATATCTTTAACAGTCTTTTTTGGACTCCATTACTGTCTCTTTTAAAGGCAAGGAATCAAGCCTGGGATTTGGGACAAAAGAAGCTATAAGACTGAATGTAGTGACCTTGGGTAAAAAGGTCATGTAAATTTCTAATAGGACATAAAGACAGAATTCAAAATTTCGAATCCTGAATCTTCAGCTGGATGATGAAATTATTTAAACAACAGATGGAAAAATTATGTAAAGGCCCATTCACAACAGTAGAGGAGTCCTAGTGGCACAGTGGTTAAGCACTCAGCCCCTAACCAAAAGGTTGCCAGTTAGAACCCACCAACAGCTCTATGGGAGAGAGATGTAGAAGTCTGCTTCCGTAAAGATTTACAGCCTCGGAAACCCTATGGGGCAGTTCTACTCTGTCCTATAAGGTCACTATGAGTAGGAATTGACTCGACAGCAATTTTTTTTGTTTAATGACAATAGTCAATTCATAAGGAAAGTATTTGATTTGGCCAAAGAAAGTTAATTATGCTTAAAGCAGACTATGGAAATACAGATATTAAAAGTTTGTGATTATTGATATTTATGATGTTTGCTATAGAAGAAAATGATTTATAATAGAACTGTATTCAAACTTCAGTGGGATTTTTTGTTTCATTCATACTATTTTATCTCTTGCTCTCTTTTGGTATTAAATATAACAAAATATTGGATCATTTTATTAGAGATTTGAAAAAGGTAATGGTGCTCATTTAATGGTAAAATAAAATTTTATATATATATATGTAATTTCTAAATTACATATATAATATATCCTAGGGTCTCTGTGACCCTGTGTATTCCTTTGGTATTCACTATACCAAAAAGAATTGGTATAGTGACGTTCAACCATTTCAGGAGGTAGCATATGATCAGGACCCAATGATACTGAGGGAAGAAGTCCAAGCCACACTTAAGGCACTGGCGAAAAACAAGGCTCCAGGAATTGATGGAATACCAATTGACATGTTTCAACAAACTAATCCAGTGCTGGAAGTGCTCACTCGTCTATGCCAAGAAATTTGGAAGACAGCTAACTGGCAACTGACTGGAAGAGATCCATATTTATGCCTATTCCCAAGAAAGGTGATCCAACTTGATGTGGAAATTATAAAACAATATCATTAGCATCACACGCAAGTAAAATTTTGTTGAAGATCTTTCAAAAGCGGCTGCAGCAGTATATCGACAAGGAACCATCAGAAATTCAAGCCAGATTCAGAAGAGGACATGGAACCAGGGGTATCATTGCTGATGTCAGATGGATCCTGGCTGAAAGCAGAGAATACCAGAAAGATGTTTACCTGTGTTTTGTTGACTATGCTAAGGCATTCGACTGTGTGGATCATAATAAATTATGGATAACGTTGAGAAGAATGGGAATTCCAGAAAACTTAATGGTGCTCGTTAGGAACCTGTACATAAATCAAGAGGCAGTTGTTTGAACAGAACAAGGGGATACTGCGTGGTTAAAGTCAGGAACGGTGTGCATCAGGGTTGTATCTTTCACCATACCTATTCAATCTGTATGCTGAGCAAATAATCTGAGAAGCTGGACTCCATGAAGAAGAACAGGGCATCAGGATTGGAGGAAGACTTATTAACAAACTGCAATATGCAGATGACACGACTTTGCTTGCTGAAAGTGAAGAGGACTTGAAGCACCTACTGGTGAAGATCAAAGACTATATAACCTTCAGTATGGATTACACCTCAACATAAAGAAAACAAAAATCCTCACAACTGGACCAATAAGCAACATCATGATAAACGGAGGAAAGACTGAAGTTGTTAAGGATTTCATTTTATTTGGATCCACAATCAACACCCATGGAAGCAGCAGTCAGGAAATCAAAAGACACATTGCATTGGGCAAATCTGCTGCAAAAGAACTCTTTAAAGGGTTGAAGAGCAAAGATGTCACCTTGAAGACTAAGGTGTGCCTGACCCAAGCCACGGTGTTTTCAATCTCCTCATATGCATGTGAAAGCTGGACGATGAATAAGGAAGATCGAAGAAGAATTGCTCCCTTTGAATTGTGGTGTTAGAGAAGAATATTGAATATACCATGGACTGCCAAAAGAATGAACAAGTCTGTCTTGGAAGAAGTACAACCAGAATGCTCCTTAGAAGCAAGAATAGTGAGACTACGTCTCACATACTTTGGACATGTTATCAGAAGGGATCAGTCCTTGGAGAAGGACATCATGCTTGGTAAAGTAGAGAGTCAGTGAAAAAGAGGAAGGCCTTCAACGAGATGGATTGACACAGTGGCTGCAACAATGGGCTCAAGCATAACGATTGTGAGGATGGCGCAGGACAGGGGATATTTCATTCTTTGTACATAGGGTTGCTATGAGTCAGAACCAACTCGATGGCACCTAACAAAAACAACAAAAGGGCCGCTGTGAGTCTAAATTGACTCAACAGCAATGGGTTATATAACAAGGATGAGAAGGAGTGGAAATACTGAGAAATAAATGGACTTATATTAATAAAAAAGAAAAGGATGGAAAATGAGGTAACTGAATGGTGCTGACATGAAGTATCTGGTCCAAAGCGCTGTTAGTTCCAAGTTTTGAATAAGCAATTTGGTGCCTAGTAAATTACATTCTAAACCTTGATTTTTATAAAACCTCTCTTTTTTCAAAAGTTAGTCCACACCTGGACACTGTCCTTGCCTTGATTTTTCTATCAGTAGCTTAAGTGTGAAATAAAACAAGAACATATGTCATGTTGTGTTCTGTTGAGACAGTGTGGAGGCAAAGGAGTACAGTGATTAAGAGCTCTCATTTTCCTCATGTGTCAAAATGGGGCTGTGATAGAGCTTGTAGACATGGTATAGTCCCTGGGTGGCACAAGTGGTTAAACACTAAGCTGCTAACCCAAGGTTGGAGGTTCCAGTCCACCCAGAGGCACCTCAGAAGAAAGGCCTGGTGATCTACTTCCAAAAGATGTCAGTCATTGAAAGCCCTATGGAATGCAGTTCTACTCTGAAACACGTAGGGTCACCAAGAGTTGGAATCCACTCAGTGGCAACTGGTTTGTTTTTTATTCTTTTTATAGATATGGTGCCCGTACATAGATGGTACATAGAAGTGCTCAATTTTAGTTATCATTACAATTATCGTTACTTATCTTCACCTTGGTTATTGCAGTGAGTTGCTGCCTGAGAGCTAAGGGGCACAGAGAGAAAAAAAGATAAAGAATCTAGCCAAGAAATGAGTTGAAAAATCAGGAAGGTATCCCTGAGGGGTGCCTTATGGGCAGAGAATTAAATACTGAATTAGTCAGAAGAGGTGACCGACACCAGAGACTGCATTCTAGGTAAGTGTATCGAATGTATAGGATCAGTCTGCATTGTGGGCTGTGCTGGGAAGAATGTAGAGGTGACTAGGAAGAGAAGTGTGAGGCCAGGGATGTGGGTGAGAAGTAAGCAGGGCCAGGTCACAGAGGACACTGAGTGCCATGTTCAGAGGCTTGGATTTTATTTGCTTCCACCTCAAAATTTACACTCAGGGTCTTACAGTCAGGACACTCTTGTTTCTGAATTCCCAAAGAAACATGATGCAAACTGATTGCATCTCTTTAATTAGCCCTTTTCAATTGGTGCCAAAATGCTATTTTAATCTTAGTATCTTAGTGAATACAACTGTATTTTTAAAAATGGGCTATCACAAGGTGGTATCAGAATTAACATTTAGTGGAGTAAATAATGATGTAAGTCAAATTATTTTTCTGTGAATAATGAATCAGAAGCATCTTTGAAGTTAAATAGAAAAGCAATAGAATTTATCCCCCATAAAACTACAGAGTAGGTATTTAAGTAGCTTTATACTTCAATCTGAAGAAATTAAATGTCTCCGTATTTCAAAAAAAAAAACTCCGTTCTTTCATATTTTCACTGTATTTGTTGTAAATTTCTAGGTTAAAACAATAGCACAAAGAATATGCATCTCTATTTTATTAAAACAAAAAAAGACAAAGGGTTTGGATACATTTTTTTCAAGTCAATTCCACTTGGTAATAATATAGCTGAGAAGGAAATTTGGCATTGCTGACTTTCAGCTGTGTCCCTAACCACTGGGTCTGACTGTCTAAAGTTTATATAGCCTACAGTTCAAAGGCCTTTAAATATGTATCTACACAATAGATCATAATTGCTGAAAAAGTTTCACTGTAGCAATTTCTCCTCCCTTGCAAATCTTCCACAATGAAATCTTATCTAAAAAGAAAAAAAGTTGGAATTTTCATCCTCTATACAAAACAACAACAAAATACATAAAAATCAGGTCCCCAGGTCCAACTCTAGATTCAGGAATCATCAGATTAATCCCATTTTAACACCACTTGTGTGTGTGTGTGTTTTGTTTTTTTGTTTTTTGTTTTTTGTTTTGAAGGTATAAAGCCTTGGGCTTCTAATTGAATTTCATTCCACACCAAATAAAGAGAAAGGGCTTACCAACAAATTTTATCTTTTTGATGGAATATTTATTAAATTGGCTTGAGTCATAGATTCAGTGATATTTAGTCCTCAGTCTAGAATGTGGGATACATTTTTAGCTTTTTGAGAAAAATTATAACCTAGTTTGTTTTAGGAAGTGGAGCTACTTGAAGCTCAACGGCTCCCCCTAGTGGAACCTTTCGAGAAACTCACAAAGAAGTTGCTTTCTTGGGGGAGGTTGTTTATCAAACAGAAATTTATCTCCTCACAGTTTAATAAACTAGAAGTCCGAATTCAGAGCATCTGCTCTAGGGAAGCCTTTCTCTCTCTGCCGGCTCTGAGGGAAGGTCCTTGTCTCGTTTCAGCTTCTTTTCCTAGGTACCTTGGCGATCTTCATGTAGCTTGGCATCTCTCTTTCTCCATCTGTGCTTCTTTGCTTGTGTGCCTGATCTGTTCTTTTACAGTTCAAAAGTGATTGGCTTAACACACACCCTACACTGATATGGTCTCATTAATATAAGAAAGAAAACCCTATTCCCAAATGGGATTACATCCACAAGTAGTGGGGTTGGGATTTACAACACAAATTTTGGGGGGACACAATTTAAGAAGCAGATCTTTTAAAAAGACCTCTGTACATGTATTTCTAAACCTCCAAGGAAATTGCAATCTGATATTTATAATTTGAGGAATTCTCAATAAGTGAATTAGATTTGTGGTTCTAGTAAAAGCACCCCTTTTAATCATAACCCGATTACATTTAAAAGGGTAACTGAACATGCTCAATAGTTTATATTTTCACTTAGAACTTTAATATATAATATGTAACTTAGGACCAATAATTCAGGATCATTTTTTTCTCTTTGTTCTTTTTACATGTTTATTCTTTTTAGTTCATATCTGGATCTGAATACATTCTGAAAAGACAATCTGCAGCTCATTTTCACTTCATATCTGGGCGCCTAATCCAAATGTACCTCATCAGAAAACTTGTCTTAAAAATTAGTAGCTACACTAAGTAAAAGAAACATATTCACTATCCATTAGGAAAAACAAAAGAAATTAAATATATAACCATGTGAAGTAAAGTAATTTTCTATATATTTAAGGAAATTGGGTTCTGTCTTAATCAACAGTGATGGTTCATAAATGTGGCTGCACATGAGAATAACCTAGAGCTGAACTTAGTATAAACTACTGGGCCCCTCGTAAGATCTAACTTGTTGCCCTTGAATCGATTCTGACTCATAGCGACCCTGTCCTACAGGGTCCGAAGAGCAACTGATGGATTTGAACTGCAGATCTTTTGGTTAGCAGCCAAGCCCTTAACCAGTACACTATTAGGGCTCCTCATAAGATCTACTAATCAAAATCTCCAGGGTGAGAATCTATTTTTTGAAGTCATCTCTCTGTTTGGAAAGGAGTCCTTGGGTGGTAGAAATAAGGAGCTCAGTGCTAACTTAAAGGTTGGTGGTTGAGTCCACCCAGAGGCGAAAAGAAAGGTCTGGTGATCTATTTCTGAAAAATTAGCCATTGAAAACCCTATAGAGCACAATTCTACCCTGACATGCACGGGGTCATCATGAGTTGGAACTGACTCAAAAGTAATTGGTTTCACATTTGGGAACTTGATCTGCAGAAGGCCCTAGAAGGTGCTTATATAAAGGATTATATATGTTTGTGTTAATAGGAAATAATTTCAGAATCTCGACAATGTCACTTAACCTGTTCAGTTATGTCATACTAGTTTTCAACAGAAATTTTAAATAATATGTGGCAATATAGTCTGCACAGAGATTTTAGCTACTCTTTTAAAAGTTAAGGCTCAGAAATAAATACCAGCCACTGACTACATTTCCTCTATGGATTTCAGTTACTTACGACAATATTTCTGAAATAGGAAAGGTCACATGTCAGAATATTCTATTGGCCTTTTCTAAACTAGTCACATAAACATCCAAACTCTGCCCTGCTCTCAGATTCTAAATACTTACCCTTCTCCAGTTTTCAGTACTACTGAAAGTGTAAACATGGCAATCGAGTCCTGTATACCTTTTCAGCTTTGCTGGGTAATATCCTATATATAGACTCTGATCCAACCAAGGAGGTCTACTTTCATTCTCCAGATTTACCATGTCTTTGCCTGCCTTCATGCCATTGACATATTGTTCACTGCCCAGGATAACCGTCTTCTCTCATCAGCCTGGCAAACTCTCACTCATTCTTTAAACCTCAGCTCAAACATCACTCCCTGTGGTGAGCTTTCTTCAGTCTCCATTGGCAAAGTTCGATGCTTTCCCTGCTGTGCTCCCAGTAGGATCTTGTGCATGTCTCTATTTTAGCATTAGTGTGTGACTGTAATTATCATGTCTGTCTCCGTATCTCACTGGTATCCCCAGGTTTTAGCACTCTTTTTGGCAAGGAGTAGGGGCTTAATTCATGTTTGTGTAATGAGTTAATAATACTAGATTTCATTTGTCCCATGATTAGCATGTGCCAGACACAGTGCTAAATGTCCTATAAGCATCTCCTTTAATCCTCACAAAGATTAGCAAGTAGTAATTATTATCCATATTTTATACATTAGATAGTTAAGCCTAAGAGATAACAACAACTAGCCAAAGATCACATAACTTGTTTATGTCAGACCTAGATTTTGCACATTACGTTTTTCTGACTCTAAAGACCATATTCTTAAACATTACATCATAGTGCTTCTCTGCAAGGGCTCAGATTATACTTGATTGCTAATAGCAATTTCTCTTTGATGGTTTCTACCCAAACACCATCCTTATAGCTGGAACATGAAGGGAAGGTGAATATTGTTTTAATCTTTAGAGCACTCCACTGCCCAGTTCTGGCACATGTATGCTTGTGCCAAAAACCAACCAAACCTACTGCCGTCAAGTTGATTCTGACTCATCGTGACCCTGCAGGACAGAGTGGAACTGCCCCATATTTTGCTCCTTGGAATTGAACTGCTGACCTTTTGGTTAGTAATCAAGCTCTTAACCACTGTGCCACCAGGGCTCTGTGCTTGTGCCAAACACACACACAAAATGAATGACAAAACATAGTCATATATGTAAGATTATGATAACTGGAATGCTTAGTTTGCAAAATTGCAAAAAAAAATGTTGAAAAAATAACTACTGACTACATCAATGAAAAGTCACCAGAATAGAAAAGAAACCCTCTTTAATGAAGACCTTACAAAATTTCCCAAATTACACGTGATTTTTAATGGACTACAGCCACTCTTCTACATTTCTGTTTTATTTCTTGGACAAGAGGAAAATATATTATTTATGCAAAAGGGTAGTTAGCATTCCAACCACTAACACATAGCCCATAAAAAATAATAATCCCATTTTTCTATTGTACAATAGCTCTCTGTATGGCAGCAACAATGTACAATGTGCTAGTTTCCTGTTACTTTACTAGAGCTTCCCCTTTCACTCACCACCCAGACTAAATAGTTATTCGTTGGATAATAAAGCTATAATACTGAGTTTCAAGCTACTTCCAAAAATGTTTCTGCCTGTCTTAAGAAATAATCATATCAGGGTGCTAATAAACAGAAATGCACTACAAGTTGAGTATGTTGTCACAAACGGCTAAAAAACATATAAATCAATCTGTGACCAAGGAAGAAACAGTGTATTTCTTATGTGTCCAAAACATTACGGTTGGGATCACAGCTGTAAGATGTTGGACCATCATCAAGAGAACAATGTCAAACACTAAACTTCTGGATGATTTCCATAAACATAACATTTTGTTTGGTGTCAGTAGTTTTTATGGAACTTTGGAATGATTCTCACTGACACTTCTTCAGAGCTGAACTTGAATACCTCCAAAATGCTCCTCAAAATGGAAATATTATATAACCTAACCTTGCAGTCATCTCCCTCTGAAAACCAAGCACATACCATGAAAACCAGCATTTCTCTCTCAATGTGTGCAGCTTTATAAAATATAAATTAAATTATGCTATCTATTCAGGAAGGAAAATTTACTCTTCATTTTTCTCCTTTTACTTTCCAAATTTAAGTCAGCACTTCAAATACAGTCACTAAAGCCAGAACGAAAAAAAAAAAAAAAATTTAAAGGCCTGGATATATTTTGTAGAAAACCGTAACAACTGAAATATTTTTTGAAGTGAAAAGAATAATGGAATTGGCAAATCAGTAAACAAATCTTCAGCTTTAGGCATAATAAACTCAAAACCCATTGCCTTCGAGTAGATTCCAACTCATAGTGACCTTATAAGACAGAGTAGAACTGCTCCATAGGGTTTCCAAGGAGCAGCTGGTGGATCTGAACTGCCGACCTTTTGCTTAGCAGCCAAGCTTTTAATCACTGTGCCACCAGGGCTCCTAGGCATAATAGTCAACTCTAATATTTTTTGTTCTCTTCTGCGTATCTGTAACTGATATTTGCCTCTCCCTGGTCTGGGTCCCCATTTTGTTAAATGTTTTTCGAGAGCTCAGAATTTTGGAGATGTGCTATATTGAGCACAACGAGGCAAGTTTTCATAAATCAGCTGGAAGGTTTTGTAAATATAGTCTTATGACAAAGCTGGTTGTGGCATAAAATCATCAATCCAAAGACTGTATTGGCTCAATATATTTATGTAGTATTAATAATACTGCTCCCTAGGATTCCATTACCAGAGTCAAGAAAAGGAAAGCCAAACCACTGAATTCAATATTTTCAGCCTGTTTCAGGACATGAAAATATTTTGGTTCTCCCATGCAAATAATTTCTGCAAAAGACTTTGCCCAAAGTGACTTTATTGTAGACACAGACTAATTTCAAATATTATATGACTCAGTATGTGGGAATATACATTATCAAAATTTGTCCCACATCAAGGAACAGTTGGTTCCTAGTCTTCATTTCCTATGATTTTGATTTAAATCAGTAATTTCTCATAGGGAAATATGCAGATAGATATTTCTAAAACCATGCCCTCAAAAATTACTTTACATTGTAGATTTCATATGTGAAATGCTTACATTATAAAATATCTAGTTCATTTAGAAATAAATAAAAATAGTACATCCAATTTAGTACCAGACACATACATTTTGATTAAATTATTCTCTTCCTCTGAACTCTCAGTGGTTCTCTACTGCCAATAGAATGAAATTCAGTTCTGCAACCGGGCCTCAGTATGCCTTGCAATATGAATTCGCACCTGAAAACCTTTAAAGGTATGTTGATTCCACTTTTTAAAATGCCTCATAGTGTGAATCTGAATTAAATCTATTCTTGAAATCCAGTTCAAAGTCAGGGCCTCCATAAAATCCCGTATACATCCAATAAGTATCTGTTCATTTGATTGACAGAAATACAAAATCCCTGTCCAGATAGATAGATAGGTAGATAGACAGACAGATGCTGCCAAGTTGACTCCAACTCATGGCGACCTTATGTACAACAGCACAAGTCATCCTCATGATTGCCAGTATGTTCGAGTCCATCGTTTCAGCTATTGTGCCAATCCATCTCACCGAGGGTCTCCTTTGCCCTCACTGAACCTCTGCTTTGCCATACATGATATCCTTCTTTAGCAATTGATCCTTCCTGATGATGTGTTCAAAGCAAGTGAGTCTGACAGTGTTCTGTTGTAATCAATAAGGGTTTCATTGGCTGATTTTCAGAAGTAGATCACTAGGCCTTTCTTCCTAGTCTGTCTTAGTCTGGAAGCTCCACTGAAACCTGTCCACTATAAGAGATCCTTCTGGTATTTGAAATACCTGTGGCATAGTTTCCAGCTTCATAGCAACATGCAAGCAACCACAGTACAGCAAACTGACAGATGAGTAGTGGTAGTAGCTTATACCATAGGGTTATTGGTAAGTTATAATCACCACCACCCCACATACAGAGAAAATACACAGTACATAAATTTCAGTATAAAAATATTTGTGCTAAAATAAAGTAACATTTATCCTTGTATCCAGCATGAACTTTTATTTACATATTTGTTACAGAAATTTATTCTCTTCTAGTAGATGGCATCCAGATATAGCAGAAGATCGCAAATATGTTACTGCTACTTGAAAATTATTGAATACAAAATGGAGGCTGGATCAAATATACACATTAATAAATTTCTTAGATTATAAGTCTATTCAAAACTTTCTATTAAATGTATGTAAATAACTACCATGTAAAATAAATTCTAAACTTATAAGAATAGAACTCTAAACTATCATATATTAATTGCTTCCTTATATTTTGTGTGTGTTTCATGTTCACATTGCTTGGAGTATAGTGAAAACTTAATAAAGAGTAGTTGAATGCATGATTTAGATTTTAGATATTTGGTTTCTATGGGTGTGGGATGCAACCTTAGAGAAGTTTAACTCATTTTTTAAAACTTAGAATAACCAAATAGAACGTAATTTTATGTATTTTTTAAAGGAATATCCTTTCATTTCAGGAAAAAAAGGAAGGGAAAGGAAAAGAAAAAAACTTAATCAAGAAGAGAGTAAGGAAGCAATACCTGACAACAAAGGTCTGGAACCCAGCAAAGAAACCCCAGAACAAGGAGAAAACAAAGACAAACAGCAGCAGAAGAAGCGAAAAGTCCAAGATAAACAACAGAAATCGGTATCAGTCAGCACTGTACACTAGAGGGTCCCATGAGATTGTTGTAGACTCATGATGCTGCTATCTCAACCAGATGCCCAGGGCAGGTGCTCTAGCCATTAGGACCATAAATGGATGTTATCAGTTACTGCTCAGTCTAAACAACATTCCAAATAGTTGCTATATTCTTCATACAAACATAGTTAACAGCAAAGAGCCAAAAGTTTAAAGAAGGGATACTTTCAAATGGTTATCTTTTATGCTTCTATGCATTGTTAAGAGACAAGAAATTTTGTACATAATTATCAATAGGCTATATGATGTAACAACATAATGATGACACCTGGAGAAGCAACATCTTTTCCCTATAAAAATATTTTTCAAGCTATTGTTTTAAGAAGGAAGAGATAGTTCTACAGATTCAGTGAGGCAGTATCCCTTCAAGACAAATAAGAGATCAGGGGAGAGAAACATCTTTCAGAGGACAGTGTTGTTTTGTCCAGGAGGTCTAGAGAGTGCTCAGAATTAGGGCCTGGCATTTGGAATCGTAGGATTTATCATCACAGAAACAACTGTTTTAAGATTGGTTCTATTGCCCTTATCCTGTATTTCTGCAAGAAATGCAAGAGTGCATACCAGAGTTGAATATACTGTATGGGATTGGAGAAAGGCAATATATGGAAGAAACCATAGAGTTGGAGATTATTTTTGTGCTTTACAAAACTGTGAAGGGTTGTGATTACCTGGAACAGGACTCCAATCTATGTCAGCAATATGTGGTTCAGCCTCTGCTACCCGTTGGGTTATATGTCTGTAAACATGTACCTATAACATATGTCCAAAAACAAAATCATACTTATTAGAATAAAATTCTGATTTCATAGAAAACAAAAAAATAGAGCAAGGAGAGTATAACATGTTTGCAAACTCATGTGTTTTCTTTCTCTTCTCAATGAAGGAAAAAAAAGTTTTATTACCTGCTTAATGATCCACCAGGAACTAAAAGGGATACTATTTTCTAACAAGGTGTATCTAGTAGAGGGGAAAGCCACCACAATAAATATATTTGTTGATAGTTTTTAAAGTTCCGTTCACTTTGTTTTATTGTGTGTGTGTGGTTTTTTTTTTTTCAGTTGGAAAAATTGTTATTCTTACTCTAAGAGATTCATGAATTAGGAAAGAGAATTCTGTTAAATCAGAGAACGTGTTACATTTCTGTTTGCTTTTTGAATCCACACTTATCTGAGTCAAAGGCGATTTATTTATAGGGTATTAGAAGATATTTAAACAATGTTTTTCTTAATTTCATCAACAAAAATTCTAGTTATATCTGCATAGGCCATCTTAAATAATTTCACTGCTCCCTTCATTGCTTAGGTATTAGCACCTTTTCTTGTATGTCTGGTTCCTCCTGTACCTTCAACATTTGGCCTTTTCTTCTCCATATTTTCTCAGTCTGTGGACCTCTTTGGGGGATTGAAGTCACCCTAGCTGAAAGCTCACCAGTGTTTCACAGAGGACATAGCCCTCTCAGTCCAGAAGGAAGCATCTCTGAGTGTGCGGCACAGAATCTCATGCCTCACCTTAACCTTCCTGTTGTAATGAAAGGACACACAGCTGCTCCGTCCACCACTCTTCCTAGCCCTCTCAAGATCAC
Source organism: Trichechus manatus latirostris (assembly GCF_000243295.1). Lineage (NCBI taxonomy): Eukaryota > Metazoa > Chordata > Mammalia > Sirenia > Trichechidae > Trichechus > Trichechus manatus. Next base: position 889,194 of record NW_004444184.1, read on the forward strand.
TGCGTTCTGAAGAACTTGCAATGAATCTGGCTTCTGGCTGCCTATCTCTGAGCACCCTTTCTCCACCAGCTGTATTGCTCCTGTGGACTGCTTGGTTTCATTGGTTTTCTATTTCACTTTTCCTCTTCCAAGATATAAAATTTTTGAATGATATATTCCTGTTTCTTACTCTGGTGTTTTCTTTCCTTGTCTGCAGGAGATAAGTGTTTCCACTAACTAGATCTATGCCCAATGTATGCAATGACTCTATCTTCAACTAAAACTTATGCTACAAAGGAGAAACAAAGCTTTTCCACAGAACTATATTTAAAAAAACAACAACCAAACCTGTTGCCATCAAGTTGATTCTGACTCAGTGACCCTATAGGACATAGTAGAACTGCCCCATAGGGTTCCAAGGAGCAGCTGGTGGATTCTAACTGCCGACCTTATTATCAAAGTTTAGGACTTTGGATGGTTTCAAACGCCACCCTTGTCCTCAGTGCTATCTAGTCAAGCATAAGTAGCCAAGTCACTTTTGTGTATCTTTTTATGTTTATCATTGTCTTCATTCGTTCAAGATACACTTACTGGGAGAGTCTGTGTTTTCCCTAAGCCTCCATATGCAGAGCTGGACAAAGGGTTAATTAGCGAGGACATAATTGTAGCAAATAATTATCATGTCTTCCCAGGTGTTTTGATTCAAAGCTTTTGTTCTGTTGTCCTCCAGGCGATGGCAGACTATGTAAATCCTTGATGCAATAGTTAAATAAAATTAGAATTGCTACAGAGAAAAATGAAATGAAAACTAACATTAAGCTTCATACATTAGGTGAAATATTTATGAAGACAAAGGTATCATCAATGTTAACTGCAATTCTCAATTCACCTTTAATCGAGCCTTAAGCACGTGGACTCATTATTATTTTCAAACTAGTGCCTTCTTAACTTTGAACAAAAACTCTTGATCAACTTCTGATAAAGTTCCTGCATTGGTCACAGGAAGCATTAACGTTCTGCTCTGATTCTCAAGCCGGTAAGTGGTGGATGGTAACAGGCTAGTAGTGGCTAGTAGATGCTTGATATGAAGACAAAATCAAGAGAGAACAGCAACATTAAGTCTTTTTTGCAACTGGTTAATGCTCTTCCCTTGGTCTCGAAATTCTGCTTTATGACTGAGGAGAGGCAGAGTAATTTGGAAAAAGGCCCCTGTTGTACAAGTAAGAAGATTTGAGTTCTAGTCCCAGGTCTGTAACCATTGGCAAATCACTTAACAGCTCTGGGACCCCATTTCTGGTGAGCAACATGAAAGAGTTGAGCTGGAGGTGATCTCTGTAGTCCCAGGCAGGGGAACACTTGACACTTCTGTTAGTTTAGAGTGATGCATGTAATAAGTCCTCATTGACGACACTGCTTTTTGGGTTCACCAACAGTTCTTTTCAAAAGTTGAAATATAAAAGGCTATCAGATGATGCAAATTGAACTCTGCTACTCTGACACTGTTGAATTAAAAGTCACTCATATTGTCATTGTTGTTATGAGCGGTCCAACTCCTAATGACACCATGCACAATAGAAAGAAACACAGCCCTGTCCTGCACCATCCTCACAATCATTGCTATGTTTGAGCCCATTGTTACAGCAATTGTGTCATTCCATTTCCTTGAGAGTCTTCCTCTTTTTGCTTTACCAGCATGACGTCCTTCTCCAGGGACTGAACCCTCCTGATAACATGTCCAAAATAAGCAAGACGAGGTCTCACTATCCTCGCTTCTAATGAGCATTCTGGTTGTACTTCTTCCAAGTCGGATTCATTCATTCTTCTGGCACTCCGTGGTATATTCAATATTCTTTGCCAATACCATAATTCAAAGGCATCAATTCTTCTTCAGTCTTCTTTATTCATTGTCCAGCTTCCAAAGCATATGAGACCATTGAAAATCCCATGGCCTGCGTCAAGCGCACCTTAGTTCTCAAGATACGTCTTTGCTTTTCAACATTTTAAAGAAGGCTTTTGCAGCAGATTTGCCCAAGGAAATACGTCATTTGATTTTTTGACAGCTGCTTCCATGGGCATTTACTGTGTATCCGAGTAAAATTAAATCCTTGACACCTTCAATCTTCTCTCCATTTATCATAATGTTGCTTATTGGTCCAATTGTGAGGATTTTTGTTTTCTTTATGTTAAGGTGGAATCCATACTGAAGGCTGTAGTCTGATCTTCATCAGTAAGTGCTTCTAGTACTCTTCACTTTCAGCGGGCAAGATTGTTTCATCTGCATATCTCAAGTTGTTAATGAGTCCTCCTCCAATCCTGATGCTGCATTCTTCTTCACATAGTCCAGCTTCTCAGATTATTTGTTCAGCATACAGATTGAATAAGTATAGTCAAAGGATACAACCCACACATACACCTGTCCTGATTTTAAACCATGCAGTGTGCCCTTGTTCTGTTAGAACGACTGCCTCTTGGTCTATGTACAGGTTCCACATGAGCACAGTTGAGTGTTCTGGAATTCCCATTCTTCGCAATGCTATTCATAGTTTGTTATGATCCACACAGTCAAATGCCTTTGCATAGTCACTAAAACACAGGTAAACATGTTTTTGGTATTCTCTGGTTTCAGCCAAGATCCATCTGACATCAGCAGTGATATCCTTTACATCACATCCTCTTCAGAATCTGGCTTGAATTTCTGGCAGTTCCCTGTTGATGTACTGCTGCGACAATTTCTGAATCATCTTTAGCAAAAGTTTACTTACATGGGATACTAATAATATTGTTCGATAATTTCCATATTTGGTTGGATCACCCTTCTTTGAAATGGGCACAAATATGAATCTCTTCCAGTAGATTGGCCAGGTAGCTGTCTTCCAAATTTCTTGGCATAGATGAATAAGCACCTCCAGCACTGCATCCGTTTGTTGAAACATTTCAATTGATTTTCCGTCAATTCCAGGAACCTTGTTTTTCGCCAATGCATTCAGTGCCGCTTGAACTTCTTCCTTCAATATCATCACTTCTTAACCATATGCTACCTCCTGAAATGGTTGAACATCAACTAATTCTTTTTAGCACAGTGCCTCTGTGTATTCCTGCCATCTTCTTTTGATGCTTCCTGCATTATCCAATTTTTTGCCCATAGAATCCTTCAATATTGCTATTTGAGGCTTCAATTTTTTCTTCAGTTCATTCAGCTTGAGAAACGCCAAGCATGTTCTTCCCTTTTGGTTTTCAACTCCAGTTCTTTGCACATTTCATTATAATACTTTGCTTTGTCTTCTATAGTCACCCTTTGAAATCTTCTGTTCAACTCTTTTACTACATAATTTCTTCCTTTCACTTTAGCTACTCTACATTCAAGAGCAAGTTTCAAAGTCTCTTCTGACAACCATTTTGGTCTTTCTTTCTTTCCAGTCTTTTTAATGACCTTTTTCTTTCTTCATGTATGATGTCCTTGATGTCATCCCACAACTTGTCTAGTTTTTGGTCATTAGTGTTCAATGTGTCAAATCTATTCTTGAGATGGTCTCTAAATTTAGATAGGACATCCTCATGGTTGTACTTTGGCTCTCATGGAATGGGATTAATTTTTTCAGCTTCAACTTGAATTTGCATATGAGCAATTGATGGTCTATTCTGCAATCAGCCCCTGGCCTTGTTCTGACTGATGATATTAAGCTTCTTCATCTTCTCTTTCCACAGATGTAGTCAATTTGATTCCTATGTATTCCATCGGGTGAGGTCTACAAGTATAGTCACCATTTATGTTGCTGAAAAAAGGTATTTGCAATGAATAAGTCATTGGTCTTACAAAACTCTATCATGCAGTCTCTGGTGTCATTTCTATCACCAAGGCCATATTTTCCAACTACTGATCCTTCTTCTTCATTTCCAACTTTCGTATTCCACTCACTAATAATTAACAATGCATCTTGATTGTGTGTTTGATCAATTTTAGAATGCAGAATGTGGTAAAAATCTTCATTTTATTCATCTTTAGCATTAGTAGTTGGTGTGGAAATTTGAATAATAGTTGTATTATTTTCTGGTCTTCTTTGTAGGCAAATGGATATTATCCTACCACTGACAGCACTGTATTTCAGGATAGATCTTGAAATGTTCTTTTTGATGATGAATGCTACACCATTCCTCTTCAATTTGTCATTCCTAGCATAGTAAAACATATGATTATCTGATTCAAAATGGCTAATATCAGTCCATTTAAGCTCCCTAATGCCTAGGATATCGATCTTTGTGTGTTCCATTTCATTTTTGACAACTTCTAGTTTTCCTTAATTCATACTTTGTACATTCCACATTCTGATTACTAATTAATGTTTGTAGCTATTTCTTCTCATTTTAAGTTGTAACTCATCAGTATATGAAGGTCCTGAAAGCTTTATTACACCCACATCATTAAAGTCAACTCTACTTTGAGGAGGCAGCGCTTCCCCAGTCGTATTTTGAGTGTCTTCCAACCTAAGGGGCTCATCTTCTGGCACTATAACAGACAATGTTCCGCTGCTATCCATAAGGTTTTCACTGGACAATTTTTTTGGAAGTAGATCACAACATCTTTCTTCCTTCCCAGTCTGTCTTAGTCTGGAAGTGCTGCTGAAACCTGTCCACCATGGGTGATCCTGCTGGTATCCGAAATACCGGTGGCTAGCTTCCAGCATCACACTAACACGCAAGCCACATTACGACAAACTGACAGACAAGTGGTGGGTTGTTCACATTAGTAGTTATTAAAATATTAAAATAAATAACATTGGGAAGGAAAAAAAGTACACTAAAATGTGGCTCATACCAAGAATAGAGGCTGATCCCCACATAGGGAGATATCAAAAGAAATGGGAAATCCCTGCAGCTATTAAACAGACTAGGTTAACATCCCAGTTATCCTACTGACTGGTCATGACTATATGACCTTGGGCAAGTTTTCTGGCTTCTCAGAACCTTCATTTCTCATTTGTAAAATGGAAGTGGCAATAACAATCTTGCAATGTTGCTGGACGAATTAAAAGACTGGGCACTCAATATAATTATTCTATATACAAATAAATATCAGTAAAAAGTAATGACATTTCACAAGTCACATATATAAATCATTTTTTATTTCTTGACTAATCATATGTGATAACATGCATGTAAGTGTACATGTATAAAAATTACAAGGAATAAGTATATATATATATGAGAATCACAGAAATGAAATGAGTAATAGTAACTACAGTGTAAGTACCAATGTTGTTGTAGGTCCTCTTAGAATTAAGAAATTACTTATTGTCTTAGGCTAGGTTCTCTAGAGAAGCAAAACCAGTAAAGGGGGTCTGTATATATATATGTGTGTGTGTGTGTGTGTGTGTGCTTGTATTGTGTGTGTATATGTGTGTGTGTGTGTGTATATATATATATATACACACACACACACATATATTCAGGAAGAGAGATTTAAAAACTCAAAGAAATGGCTCATGCAGTTGTACGCGCTGGCAAGTCCCAAGTCCGTGGGTCAGGCATGAGGCTGGAGGCTTCTCCTGACTCACATAGCTTCAGGGGCTGACAAACCCAAGATCAGCAGGTCAGACGGCAGGCTGTGGAGGATGATGAATCCAAGATCAGCAGATATGACGGCAGGCTGCTGGTTCACAAGCAATATGGCAGGCTGCTAGCTCAAATCCCAAGAACTGAAGTCAGATGATGACGAGCCGGGTGAAAGATCCAGAGAAAGCAAAAGCCAGCGAGCTTTGCCAGAACATTTGTACATATTAGATGCAGGCCACATCCCTGAGGAAATTCCCCTTTCAACTAATTGACTGATCACATCAGATCACATCACGGAGGTGATTACATTATATCACAAAATGGAGGATAACTACATCTTTACATAACTGTCAAATTACAGTATTACATAACTGACAAGCTACATCATTACATAACTGCCAAACCACTGAGAATCATGGCCTAGCCAAGTGTCAACCTTAACCACCACACTTATTCTTAAAAGTATACATTTTTATAAATAGACATAAATAAAGACAGTTTCTCTCTCCCATGGATGTATTTTAATATTAGAGAAATTCACTAACCTTCTTTCTCAATATAGCTACAACTATTCCTCAGCAAATTAGAGGAAAAATGTTTCTAAAACTGATTTGTTATGAACAGGGTGTTACTTCTTATAACACAAAGAGATTTCTTCTGGAAACCAATATAGATCCAACCTCCCACTACAAGAAAGCTGCCGTGTGAATCACTTGAGACTTTTCCATTTAAGGCAATAACATTACATCTCATTAATTTAGTAGACGTATTATCATTTTGGGGCCCTGGTGGCGCAGTGGTTAAGAGCTCGGCTGCTAACTAAAAGATTGGCAGTTCAAATCCACCAGCCGCTTGTACAGGGCAGTTCTACTCTGTCTTAAAGGTTTGCTATGAGTCAGAATCAACTTGACGGCAATGGGTCTGGTTTGGTTTTTGTTTATTATCATTTTATTACATTTTAAGATTTTTTATAAAAAGAGTAACAAAAAAATTTTCTGTACCTCTTTTATGCTACCACCTAATCTTTGACTGCATTATATTATATAATTACCCCAAAAAACCCTCAGAGGAAATTATTAACATCTTTGTTTTACAAATGAGGAAATCAAGGCACAGAGAAGTGCCCAAAGTCACACAACCAGTAACCAGTGGCCCTGGAAATCACAACTAGCTATGGATGACTCCAAATGCCTTGCTACTTCCTCTACATCACATCCTCTAAAATCACACTTGTTATTAGTTCCAAGATAGCCGATGACACACAATATTAAAGTGTTTTCCCATAATTTGAAGTAGTACCTCATGAAGAAACATCCTGAAAAGTCAAATTACAGAGACCTCAACCCAGGATAAGACTTAACTGTCAACCTAAATTAAGTGTGAAGACCTGTGTGTGTGTATGTGTGTTTTTCTAAGTTCAGGAGGGCCTTTGGATTAGCTGTTGGGGCAGTGGAAGGGGAATGCTAGTGTGTTGAAAGGGAAGAGGAAAAGATAGGTAGAAATGAGAGTTATGTGCCATCAGAGAAAGACCAAAGTTCAGACCAAAAGGAAGCAGCAAGTATGGCTCCCTAGGAAAGTCTTGGGTTGCTGTAGCCCATTATCACAGTGGAGTGGTCCTCAATTCAGTTGTCTTCCAGTGGAAGCAAGGTATTTTCCAACACTATCATCTTCCCCCTGAGCCCTTGTTCAGAATTGCAATGATCTAAGAATATAAACATATCTTCTTTACTACTGGAACTGCCAAAGCGACTTCCTTCAAAAGATGCCTCATTTTCCCCCAGGTACTTCAGACACTTAATATCAATATTTTAATTGCTACCCATCTTTTCTTACCCATTCTTGATTCTCAAGTAATTCAGAGAGCAATAAATCCATCATGTAAACAGGTACGAAAAAAGGAAAGAAGGAAAAGCAGGAGGGAAGGAAGAAGGAAGCTAAAAAATAGTAACCCCTTTTATTCACAGTCATTAAAATACAGTTATAGGAAAACCTCAACTAATCCAGAATATCTTAGTTATCAAGTGCTGCTATAACAGAAATACCATCCACAAACTTACAGAATGCCTTATCCACCATCATGGTATCCCACACAGCATCGCTTCGCATCAAGGAACTCACTTCACAGCAGATGAAGTAAAGCAATGGGCCCATGTTCATGGAATCCACTGGTCTTACCATGTTCCCCATCATGCTGAAGCAGCTGAATTGATAGTATGATGGAATGGCCTTCTAAAGACACAATTAAGGTGCCAGCTAGGTGGCAGTACCTTGCAGGGTCGGTGAAATGTTCTCCAGGAGGCTTTATGCTCTAAATAAGCATCCAGTATATGGAGCTGTTCTTCCCATAGCCAGTATAAATGAATCCAGGAATCAAGGGATGGAAATGGGAGTGGCACCATTCACTATTACCCCTAGTGACCCACTTGCAAAATTTTTGCTTCCTATCCCTGTGACCCTATGCTCCGCAGGTCTAGAAGTCTTAGTTCCAAAGGGAGAAATACTCCCACCAGGAGATAACAACACTGATTCCATTGAACTGGAAGCTAAGAATGCCACCTGGCCACTTTGGGCTCCTCATGCCTCTGGATCAACAGGCAAAGAAGGGAGTTATCATACTGGCTGGTGTGATTGATCCTGATTACCAAGAGGAAATCAGATTGATAATACATAATGGTGTTAAAGAAAAGCATGTCTGGAATGCAGGAGATCCCTTAGGGCGTCTCTTAGTACTACCATGTCCTGTGATTAAAGTCAATGGAAAACTATAGCAACCCAATTCCGACATGACTACTAATGGCCCAGGCCCTTCAGGAATGAAGATTTGGGTCACCCCACCAAGCAAAGAACCACAACCAGCTAAGGTGCTTGCTGAGGGTAAAAGGAGTGTGGAATTGGTGGTGGAAGAAGGTAGTTCTAAATACCAGCTACGACCATGTGACCAGTTGCAGAAATAAGGACTTTAATTGTATGAGAATTTTCTCCTTTTATGTGTGCATCAAATATTTTTTTCTTCACTTATAAAATGTAAGATGTAAACTGGCTACTGTGTTTTTGGTTGTACACGTATTATTTGAATCATGTTAGGTGCAAGTATGACTTTATAATTGTCTTTATTTAGAAATTGTCAATGGTTTAGGGAGATGTGTACAGGTGCCAACTTGACAAGGGGTGGACTGTGATGGTTAAGGTTGTGTGTCAGCTTAGCTGGGCCATGATTCTCAGTGGTTTGGCAGTTATGATGTAGCTTGACAGCTATGTTAATGATGAAATCACCTCCATAATTAGATCTGATATAATGTAATCAACTCCATGATGAGATTTGCTATGAGGAGCCAATCAATTGAAAGGGAGTTTCCTTGGGGGTGTGGCCTGCATACAATATATGTAGACTTTCTGGCAAAGCTCACAGCTTTTACTCGCTCTGGATCCTGCATCTGACCTTCAGTTCTTGGGACTGGAGCTAGAAGCTTTCCTGATGATCTTGGGATTCGTCAGCCTCCGCAGCCTGTAAGCCAGAGACCTGCTATCTCAACTGCCGATCTTGGGTTCGTCAGCCCTGCAGCTACGTGAGTCAGGAGAAACCTCCAGCCTGACCCATGGACTTGGAACTTTCCAGCCTCTACAACTACATGAGCTATTTACTTGTCTTACTCTGTCTCTCTGCCTCTCTCTCTCTCTCTCTCTCTATATATATATATATATATACATATGTGCCTCACTGGTTTTGCTTCTCTAGAGAACCCAGCCTAAGACAGAATATTCCATTAACTGGAAAAGATTGTTTTATTTTAAAAACAGAAAATTGGCAAATACACATATTTTTTTAAAAATTAAACAAAGTTGAATAATAACAAATTAAAACTCATTGTCATCAAATCAATTCCGACTCACAGCGATCCTATAGGACAGAGTAGAACTGCCCCATAGGGTTTCCAAGGCTGTAAATCTTTATGGAAGCATACTGCCACATCTTTCTCCCGCAGAGCAGCTGGTGGGTTCTAACTGCTGACCTTTCTGTTAGCATGCAATTATTTAACCACTGCACCATCAGGGCACCTTAATAAGTTACCGAATTAATTAGTTAAAAATTGAGACTTAACTGATGTGCTAGCTATTGTTCTATTAATATCAGTTACTATTTAAGTTATTCCTATCTAGCTTTCATCACAAATAGATTTCAAACAAAAGCTAGATTTTTTTCAACCAATTTAACAACTCATTGAAGTTGTTAAAGAGGCACCTACCTTGATAATAACACATAAAATAATGCAATGCATTTCTATGTAATTTGAATTCATAAAGCACAATAAATAGAAGCAGTTGCTTGCTACAGCAATAGATGGACTTTCCTTTCCCCATTTTTCATGCTGCTGCCCTCAATGGAGACTTTATCTTAGGTGAAATTATCCATACCCTTCCCGAGAAGGAGCCAATGAAAGTACTCATTCCTGAGGTGACCACATATTTGAGATGCAACACTGCACCCTTTCCTTCTGGCGTATTTTTCTGTAGCTGCCGACACCAAAGCTATGTCAAAGGTAGCATTGGAGGGATCATTTCACTTTGTAAATGTTTTCATACCCGAACACAATAAATAAAGCTACTACTAAATTTTGAATCTGTACCAGAGATATTTCTGAGTCAGCTGTTGTCCCTGTGTGTGGTCTCCTCAGACCATACACACTCTTGGCTGATCCCAATCCCACAAGCAGTAGGATGTTCTGCAACAGCTCAATCAACCCCCTGTCCATGACTATCTCAAGGTTTGAAAAAAGAAAAGAATCTGATCCCAAAAAGAATGGGGCCCTTACTTTGATTTTTATAACTATTCAGTGACAACCATGTACTGCCTCTCCCAGAATGCCATGCCAAAAAAAAAAAAGCATGCTCCTAGTCTTGGGGCATTGGACTCTCCATGGTGGCAATGTCAATCTGTCCTGGCCTATGGCCTCTCTTCCTGCTTTGGTTCTATATTTTGCTTATTTATGTATTCTTATTGGTTAGTCTGGAAAGAGAAAAACACTCTAATGATTTAGAAATGAATTTAGGAATACATTAGAGAAAAAATGATTTAGTAAGTTCCTCTACTGTTAACATAGAATAAAATAATATTATTTGCACTTCTTAAATCTGTGGTTTAATAAAACTAAAAAGAGAACTAGAATAATAAAAATAAATCTCTTGGTATTTAAAATCCAAGGGATTTTCCTCATGTGGTAACTATTTAAGAAGAGGTCTTATTTATCACTATGTTTGTCTCTACTGATCTTTCTCCTATAGTAAAAACTGGTTATGAGTTACTAAACGAAAACACTACCTTCTACAAGAAAATGGATTTTCATTTTATCCAAACTAGCAGTGAAAATAATTTATAACTCCAAAAGGCATAGACACACTCAGAGTCAGTTTAGGAAAGCAAGTCAGTTTCATACAAATAAGTTCTTGCTTTGATTGCCATCTTAGTCTCCTTTTAAATGCTGGAGTTTTAGGGTGGAAAGGGGGAAGGATGAGTTGTTGTTGTTGCTGTTGTTAGGTGCCATTGAGTCAGTTCCGACTCACAGCGACCCTATGTATTACAGAACAAAACACTGCCTGGTCCTGCACCATGCCCACAATCGTTGTTATTCTTGAGCCCATTGTTGCAGCCACTGTGTCAATCCATCTCATTGAAGGGCTTCCTCTTTTTCACTGACCCGGTACTTTACCAAGCATGATGTCCTTCTCCAGGGGCTGATCCCTCCTAACAACATGTCCAAAGTATGTTAAGATGTAGTCTTGCCATCATTGCTTCAAAGGAGCATTCTGGTTGTAATTCTTCCAAGTCAGACCTGTTTGTTCTTTTGGCAGTCCATGGTATATTCAATATTCTTTGCCAAAACCACAATTCAAAGGCATCAACTCTTCTTCGGTCTTCCTTATTCATCATCCAGCTTTTGCATGCATATGATGCAACTGAAAATACCATGGCTTGGGTCAGGTGCACCTTAGTCGTCAAGGTGACATGTTTGCTTTTCAACACTTTAAAGAGGTTTGTAAATGTTTTGGTACCCAGATTTGTCCAATGCAACACATCTTTTGATTTCTTGACTGCTGCTTCCATGGGTATTGTCTTGATCATCTAGTGCTGCTATAACAGAAATACCACAAGTGGATGGCTTTAACAAGGAGAAATTTATTTTCTCACAGTCTAGTAGGCTAGAAGTCCAAATTCAGGGAATCAGCTCCAGGGGAAGTCTTTCTCTCTCTGTCAGCTCTGGAGTAAGGTCCTTCTCATCAATCTTCCCATGGACTAGGAGCTTCTCTGCACAGGAACCCCAGGTCCAAAGGACGCGCTCTGCTCCCAGCACTGTTTTCTTGGTGGTATGAGGTCCCCACTCTCTGCTTGCTTCCCTTTTATCTTAGAAAGGGTGTTACAATCCACCCTAACGCTCTTTAACATAAAATTATAACCACAAAATGGAAGACAACCACAAAATACTGGGAATCATGGCCTAACCAAGTTGACACATATTTTTTGGGGATGCAATTCATCCATTGTAGGTGTTGATTGTGGATCCTAATAAAATGAAATCCTTGACAACTTCAATCTTTTCTCCATTTATCATGATGTTGCTTATTGGTCCAGTTGTGAGGACTTTTGTTTTCTTTATGTTGAGGCTTCATCTGTACAGAAGACTGTGGTCTTTGATCTTCATCAGTAAGTGCTTCAAGTCCTCTTCACTTTCAGCAAACAAGGTTGTGTCATCTGCATAATGCAGTTTATGAGACTGCCTCCAATCTCGATGGCCCATTCTTCTTCACAGAGTCCAGTTTATCAGATTATTTGCTCAGCATACAGATTGAATAGGTATGGTGAAAGGATACAACCCTGATGCACACTTTTCCTGACTTTAAACTATGCAGTATCCCCTTGTTCTGTCCGAATAACTGCCACTTGATCTATGTACAGATTCCTCATGAGCACAGTTAAGTGTTCTGAATCCCATTCTTTGCAATGTAATCCATATTTTGTTATGATCCACACAGTCGAATGGCTTTGCATAGTCTATAAAACACAGGTAAACATCTTGCTGATATTCTCTGCTTTCAGCCAGTATCCATCTGACATCAGCAATGATATCCCTGGTTCCATCTCCTCTTCTGAATCCAGCTTGAATTTCTGGCAGCTCCCTGTCGATCTACTGCTGCAGCCACTTTTGAACAATCTTTAGCAAAATTTTGCTTGTGTGTGATATTAATGATATTGTTCGATAATTTCTGCATTCAATTGGATCACCTTTCTTGGGAATAGGCATAAATATGGATCTCTTCCAGTCGGTTGGCCAGGTATCTGTCTTCCAAATATCTTGGCGCAGACAAATGAGCACTTCTAGTGCTGCAACCGTTTGTTGAAACATCTCAATTGATACTCTGTCAATTCCTGGAGCCTTGTTTTTCGCCAGTGCCTTCAGTGCAGCTTGGACTTCTTCCTTCAGTATAATCGGTTCCTGATCATGTGCTACCTCTTGAAATGGTTGAACATCGACCAATTCTTTTTGGTATAATGACTCTGTATACTCTTTCCATCTTCTTTTGCTGCCTCCTGCATCATTTAATGTTTTCCCCATAGAATCCTTCACTATTGCAACTCAAGGCTTGAATTTGTTCTTCAGTTCTTTCAGCTTGAGAAATGCAGAGCGTGTTCTTCCTTTTTGATTTTCTATCTCCAGGTCTTGGTCTTTGCACATGTCATTATAACACTTTACTTTGTCTTCTCCAGCTGCCGTTTGAAATCTTCTGTTCAGTTCTTTTGCTTCATCATTTCTTCCTTTTGCTTTAGCTACTCGACTTTTGAGAGTAAGTTTCAGAGTCTCTTGTGACATCCATTTTGGTCTTTTTTTCTTTCTTGTTTTTTAATGACCTCTTGCTTTCTTCACATATGATGTCCTTGATGTCATTCCACAACTCGTCTGGTCTTTGGTCATTAGTGTTCAACACATCAAATCTATTCTTGAGATGGACTCTAAATTCAGGTGGGATATGCTCATGGTCGTACTTTGGCTCTTGTGGACTTGTCTTAATTTTCTTCAGTTTCAACTTGAACTTGCATAAGAGCAATTGATGGTATGTTCTGCAGCCAGCCCCTGGCCCTGTTCTGACTGATGATACTGAGCTTTTCCATTGTCTCTTTCCACAGATGTAGTCAATTTGATTCCTGTGTATTCCATCTGGTGAGGTCCATGTGTATAGTCGCCATTTATGTTGGTGAAAAAAAGGTATTTGCAATGAAGAAATCATTGGTCTTGCAAAATTCTGTCATGGGATCTCCGGCATCATTTCTATCACCAAGGCCATATTTTCCGATTACTGATCCTTCTTCTTTGTTTCCAACTTTTGCATTCCAATCACCAGTAATTATCAATGCATCCTGATTGCATGTTCCATCAATTTCAGACTGCATAAGCTGTTAAAAATCTTCAATTTCTTCATCTTTGGCCTAAGTAGTTGGTGCATAAATTTTAATAATAGTCATATTGACTGGTCTTCCTTGTAGGCATATGGATATTATCCTATCACTGACAGTGTTGTACTTCAGGATAGATCCTGAAATGTTCTTTTTGACAATGAATGCAACGCCATTCCTCTTCAAGTTGTCATTACCGGCATAGTAGATCGTATGATTGTCCTATTCAAAATGGCCAATACCAGTCCATTTCAGCTCACTAATGCCTAGGATATTGATCTTTATATGTTCCATATCATTTTTTATGATTTCCAATTTTCCTAGATTCATATTTCGTACATTTCACATTCCTATTATTAATGGATGTTCGTGGCTGTTTTTTTCTCATTTGAGTCATGCCACATCAGCAAATGAAGATCTCGAAAGCTTAACTCCATCCACTTCATTAAGGTCGACTCTACTTTGAGGAGGCAGCTCTTCCCCAGTCATATCTTGAGTGCCTTCCAACCTAGGGGGCTCATCTTCTGGCACTGTATCAAACAATGTTCCACTGCTATTCATAAAGTTTTCACTGGCTAATTCTTTTCACAAGAAAACTGCAAATCCTTATTACAAGTCTTTGTCTGCGAACGCCGCTGAAACCTGTCCTCCATGGGTGACCCTGCTGGTATCTGATTACCAGTGGCATAGCTTCCACCATCCCAGTAACACGAAAGCCCCCACAGTACAATAAATTGACAGACATGTTGGGGGAGTTATTGTGGTAAACCAATATTTTTGCTTGTTGACTATAGAATATTTAAAGCATAGCCTAATATGCAATACATAAAAGGGTCAATAGAATAGAGCTTAATTTATATATCCATATGAGCCAATCAAATCCAAAATGGTATTATATATAGAAAGGAAGAGATCATTAGAATGTGCTGTTCTAGGGTCCCCAGATTTTCCAAAAATACTATGAAAAGTATTCATTCCACAATCATCAAAATAGATTACTTGGTCATAGACATTCCTTTGAGCCTAAGCAATTTGAAATTCAGGGCCATTACTAGGTTTCTTGCCTCCATCCTTTCCATCTCAAAAAACAACTAGTCAATTAGATAATGGATAAATTAAGACTGAATTGACAAAGATTAAAAACTAATAAGCTTAAAGAAAAGTTACTGCAGAAAACATCATTTGTTTCATGTTTAATGTAGTCACTTTGGGAAGCAGTTATAAAACCAGTCAGCAGAGCCACATTTCAAATCCATTAATTAGGTATTACTTAAATAAGTAAATATTGAATCAATTTATAGATTCTGCCATCCTTATTGCATACATAAATAGCAAGTAAAGCTACTGTCTTTCACAGACTCTCTAAAGGAAAAACCTTCCTTTTCTGTGATTTCATAGCATCTTGCATTCCAAAAGGCAACAGTGCTTTGAGGGGTCACTTGAGCTACCCAGTTAAACTTTAGTATTTTCTTATGTATAGGCTACAGAAATGTCCTAAATACGCAAAATTTTTCCAGCAAGTCTCTAGGGGGAGGTTAAAGGCTTTAGGTTATTTTGTGATAGTTGATATACCAACCTTGGCATCCACAGTAAATATTGATGCTTTCCATTCTGTAAAACTGATATGAAAACATATTGTTTTTGTATTTATATAACTTTGTAAGTTTTTGATATCAAAAAAAAAAAAAAAAAACCACAGAAAATGTGGAAACTGCAGAGGATTATGTAAGTATATCTTCACTAAAAGACCAAGACTGATTTAATTACCACATTGAAAGAAATCACCTTTACCTGTAAAAACAATCATGACTGAACACTGAACAGTGCTTCACAGGACTGGAAAAAAAAAAAAGGAAAATACCTTTTGAGTAGCATTTCAGTTGAAGAAACAGCCAGGTATAATGTCTAGCTATAGGCAAGGTATAAACAAATGTATCTCTTCAAGAGGTGTAAGGTATTTCAGATCTTCAAAGAAAAAAATGGTGTGTTGCCCTGCCTTTCCTTGTGTCATTTGAAACACTGCATAAGACTCAAACATTAAGATAAATCTGAATGCAGAAGAATACTTCAGAAAACAAAATTATTTCCAAATCACTTCTTAAAACATACAAAGAAAAATAATGCTAAAGGGAAGGAAAATAGTTAAAAGTGGAATTCCCTAGGTATTCTACTTGGCAAGATGAACCTTCAGTCTTACTGCAAAGTACTACATTATGGTTCTAAAGATGTCATACCATGTTAATCTAAAAACCATCCTAAACATGTCCTAAGCCTTCACTGGATATCACATTCCAGCTTCTGTTTTGTAATGCCTGCACTTCCACAAACCCAGTGCCAGTTTTCCCAATAGGAAAATGAAGCACACTCTGAAAGACTCAGCAAAGCTGAGGCAAGGAAAAACAATTTATGGGGGGGGGGGTGGTTATTGTTTTATATTACAAAATAGTTTTTAAAAGCTATTCAATATTATGAGGAGCCCTGGTGGTGCAATGGTTAAAACGCTCAGCTGTTAACCAAACATTGGCAGTTCGAACCCACCAGCTGCTCTTCGGGAGAAAGATGTGGCAGTCAGCTTCTGGAAAGATTCATAGCCTTAGAAATCTTATGTGGCAGTTCTACTCTGTCCTATAGGGTCATTATGAGTCAGGACTACTCGATGGGAGTGGGTTTGGTTTTATTCTATGTTAAAATAAACAGCATTAAAATAGTCACAATTGGAAAAATGAGAGCTTTGTTGAATTTTTTATACTGGTTTTACAGTTTAATATTGTTTCATTTTGCAATACATACAGGAAAGAGGTAACAAACCCTTTCAGCACTCGTGGCATCCAACAACCTTGATCCAGCCCTACTGCACCTACATAACCCCCTACTGCCTCCCTCCTTGCCAGCTTGCCAGTCCTAAGCCTGGTTTGAGCAAGCACCAGTGATTTTCTCAAACTACAACAACTGCTCTCTATTCCGGGTGCCACGGGAAAATCTCCAGCTATTCCAGCTTCACCTTAAACAGCAACCAAATTTGGAAGCAAATGTGCTAAGGCTCAATCAACTGTTCTGCCTGCGTTTCTCTCATTTCCTGTGCAGGGTAACAGTTCCGGGAGCTCAACTCATTTTCATGGAGCAAATCATGTAAAACCTTACAAGACATTAAAAAAAAAAAAAAAAAAGGAGCCTTCATAATGAAAGAAATAATAGAGAACACACTGGAGGAAACCAGCCACACCCATTCTTTCTAGTGTTGTGTAGTTTAACCCACATCCAAAGTAAATTGTCTTCATTTCAAGAAGCTGTCTCTCTAAACTGACCGATGTATCTATAAGACAAGAACGGCTTGGACTATCACAATAAACATAGCAAAATAAATATGAAATCACATCTGGAGGCAAAGCCTTATGTGGGTGGGGTGAGAGGAAGTGCTAACTTTCCTTAGAACCATTAATAAAGTATTGATTTCATTTTTTTTAATTTGGGAAATGCTTTTCATTCTTAACCAATCACTAACCAAAGTCTTACTGATTTTGCCTTAAATTCTAAAGACTATAATACTGTCTGTACATAATTTCTCTTCATAAATTAGACTAATCTTCTTAATTCTTGTGTTTTCTACTATTTGAAACTAATGGAGTAAGCATTCAGTTACTAACTAAGCCAGTTCACTTAGATATGAAAATGGTTCATATTTAGCTATAAATACTATTGGTACTGGTAGATAAGAAAACTACACTTGGAAACTGTCTTAGTTATCTAGTGCTGTTATAACAGAAATACTACAAGTAGATGGCTTTAACAAAGAGAAATGTATTCTGTCACAGTCTAGGAGGCTAGAAGTCCAAATTCAGGGTGCCAGCTCCAGGGGAAGGCTTTCTGCCTCTGTCAGCGCTGGGGGAAGGTCCTTGTCATCAATCTTCCCCTGGTCTAGGAGCTTCTCAGTGCAGGAATCTCAGGTCCAAAGGACACTCTACTCCCAATGTTGCTTTCTTGGTGGTATGAAGTCCTCCAGTCTCTCTCTGCTCACTTCTCTCTTTTATATCTCAAAAAAATTTACTTAAAACACAACCTAATCTTGTAGATTGAGTCTAACTGCCATTAATCCCACCTTATTAACATCATAGAGGCAGGATTTATAACATATAGGAAAATCTCATCAGATGACAAAATGGTGGACAATCACACAATACTGGGAATCATGGACAAGCAAAGCTGACACACATTTTGGGGTGACACAATTCAATCTATAACATAATCTCTAATGTAATATACTAGGAAAATACAACACTTCTATTGTAAGAGAATATTATATTAATTATGGCTTTGAACTGTTACTTCTTATTGCAATGACAAGCAAAAAGGCCATATTTCATGTGTTTCCCATATGCATCCAACTTAATGTTTATGGAGAGCCTATAGCAACTGTACAGGCTGTGTTACTGTGCAAAGTAATTACATGGAATGCTTGAGTTGCTCCTAGTAAATGTAAGAGTTATGTATATACTTGCCCTAGGAGTCACATCTCCAACCACTGTTCTTTTGGTTAGCAGCTGAGCGCTTAACCACTGTGCCACCAGGGCTCCTTATAAAATTTTTGTAGGTGCCATAGTAAGTATTCTATGCCCAATGCCAAAGAAATGAAAGCATTAGAAACACAAGTAATTTGTAAGTAAACTGTAATACCTCCTTAAAAATCTTTATGTAACTTATAGTAAATAATAATAAAAAAGATTTAGATCCATTATTACAAACTTATATACCCTCACTTATTTCTGGTTCCCAGTTTAAAAATCTTGATTTTTTTTTTTTTTTAGTGAAACAAACCAGTTAACTACTAGTGAGATAAAAATATTTCCATTTAGTCAAATAAATATGTAAGGATATTTAATCTCATGTAAGTGTTTTTAAAAAGTGTTCCTCCCCACCCCCACCCATAGGAAGTAGTGTTTGGCAGATGAAAACTACTGGTATAGCCTGAGATCTTGTCAAAAGTGAGTTGACGGCACCTAACAACAACCACCAAAATGCCAGTTGTAGCCAGGCTGCATAAAGGATTTTCCAAATCCCAGTCTTGTTTTCACCAGATACTGCAAAGGTTAAATTTTTAAGGTAACGTCAAGCTTACTCAGGTCACAAGTTATAATAAATTTTAAAAATCATCCTCCGCTTCCATGATTAACCCTTCCCTCTTTTTCAACAAACACTTGATACATTTATATTGCAAAATTCAAAAAGAACATTTTCTTTTCATTCCTAGTCTTCTAAATGTGACAAAATAAAACACATCCAGGCAAAAATAAATATTCCACAAACAAAAAAGAAAGAAGGGGAAGTACAATCACAGGAGACACTGTGCTCGCCCTTTGGCAAATTCTTTCATCCAGTCCACTCTTGTTTATCTGAATCCTGTTTCTCTCCCTATCAGCTATCCCATCTGACTACATCACAAGACAATCCAAACCTACTTCTGAAGAAGCAGCCAAGATAAATCGTTAGAAGGAATCATTGGAGAACACTGGGAAATAAGTCTGGGGTGGTCTTACTGAGTGAAAGCTAGTGGGAAGAATCCAGACTTTGAAAACAGAAAAGACTTGCATTTAAATCCCTTCATCGATGATTAACTAACTGTGCAATCTTGGAAAACTGTCTTTTGATTCCAAGTATCCTCATGCATTATTAAAGACCATATACAGTTGTTGTAGGTATTAAAGGAAACAAAATATGTGGCATATCAGGCACATGGTAGGTGTTCAGTTGCTATCACTGTTAGATTTTATATGTGCTTTGTTTGAAATGTTCATGATTTCCAAGGCACTCTGAAACAAACAGCTTTATACATATATATGTATGTTTGTACATTGCTTGTGTGTTACCGGGTGGAAACCCCAAGTTCTTGCTTGGCATGACTGGTATTGCCCAATAAATGAGAGACCAAGGTGGGAGAGCAGGAAATCCACCTTTACTTCATTGTGCAAGGAAAAGGAGTCAGTTAGAGCTGCTGCCGCCAAGACTGTTCCCCCAGGGCAAGGAGAAAAGTTACTTTTAAAGGATTTACAAGTAGGAAGTTCATACACATTAGGTCAGCAACATTCTTAATCATGCTACACAGGCACAATGGGGTTTACATATAACTTCCAAGCAAAAGCAGGATTTAAATGCAAAGCTGGGAGGAGGAAGTACAGCAAAGTAAACAGTATTTTTAATGCAACACTTTTTGAGGCTCTGTCTCAGCTGAAAGCGAACAGGACTTGAAGCACTTACTGATAAATATCAACTACAGACTTAAGTATGGGTTATGCCTCAACGTAAAGAAAACAAAAATCCTCACAACTGGACAAATAAGCAACATCATAATAAAAGGAGAAAAGATTGAAGTTGTCAAGGATTTCATTATACCTGGATCTACAATCAACGCCCATGGAAGCAGCAGTCAAGAAATCAAGAGACGAGAGTCCGGTAAGATGGCACTCTAGGCAGAAACACCATGCCGTCCCTCCACAGCAAAGATCCGAAAAACTAAGCCAAACAGAGAGTTAACAATCCTGAAACCCTAGAACATCAAATGAAGAGATAAAGAACTCAGCCGAGCACCAAATGGAGTGAGAATACTGAAAGAGAACCGAGAGCGAGGAGAGATTCATGCAGAGGTTCCCTACCAGCTAACGCAGGG
>NW_004444184.1:917206-928959 GCF_000243295.1 Trichechus manatus latirostris
AAAAAAAAAAGGTTGAGAATTTAGAGGGTTAAAATGTTGTGGGGTTGTTAACCAATGTCATAAAACAACATGTGTACTACGGTTTCATGAGAAACTATTTGTTCTGTAAGCCTTCACCTGAAGTACAATAAAATTTAAAAAAAAAAAGAAATTAAGAGACAGATTGCATTGGGCAAATCTGCTGCAGGAGACCTCTTCGAAGTGTTAAAAAGCAAAGATGTCCCTTTGAGGACTAAGGTGCTCCTGATCCAAGCCATGGTATTTTCAATCACTTCATATGCATGTGAAAACTGGACAACGAATAAGGAAGACTGAAGAATTGGTTCCTTTGCATTATGTTGTTGGCAAAGAATATTGAATATATCACAGACTGCCAAAAGAACACACAAATCTGTCTTGGAAGAAGTACAACCAGAATGTTCCTTAGAAGCGAAGATGGCAAGACTTCAGCTCACGTACTTTGGACATGTTATCAGGAGGGACGAGTTCCTGGAGAAGGACATCATTCTTGGTAAAGCAAAGAGTCAGTGAAAGGGAGGAAGACCCTCAACAATATGAATTGTTACAGTGGCTGCAACAATGGGCTCAAACTGCAACAATTGTGAGGATGGTGCACAACCGGGAAGCATTTTGTTGTTTTACACAGGGTCACTATGAGTTGGAACCAACTTAACAGCACTTAACAACAACATATTTGTATGTATGTATGTTGCTGTGTGCTGTCAAGTAAATTTTGACGCATAGCGAACCTATATGACAGGACAGAACGGCCCCATAGGGTTTCCTAGGCTGTAATCTTTACAGGAGCAGATCGCAGTCTTTTCTCCCACAGAACCGCTGGTGAATTTGAACTGCCTACCTTTTGGTTAGTAGCCAAGTGCTTAACCACTGTGCCACTAGGACTCCTTTGATTATGCAGAAAAATCTGCAAAAGTCAGAATGTGTGTAAGGCGGAAACCTGTTAGAGAAATCAAACCACAACCAAACCAGTTGCCATCAAGTCAATTCTGACTCATAGTGACACTATAGGACAGAGCAGAACTGCCCCATAGGGTTCCCAAGGCTGTAATCTCTACAGAGGCAGACTGCCACATCTTTCTCCCACAGAGCAGCTGGTGGGTTCGAACCGCTGAGTTTTCAATTAGCAGTCAAACATTTAACCACTGCGCCACCAGAGCTCCTCTGTCAGAGAAGGAAATCTCAAATATTTTCCACTAATAGAGAGCAATAGAAAAGTTAAGACTGTACTATGTCAAAGGCGGAAAACTTGTGAGACACAGAAAACAAGACAGTCCTGTCTAGTACTGCTCTCACAGGCTCACTGTATATGTATATATTTGATTATCTATATTTGATTTTATGTAATTTAAATATATAATTCAATATAATTTAATATAAAATTTTTTATATTATAAAATACATATTATACAAAATTTAATATAACATTTCCCCCAATGTTTAATCTTCCTATAATTTTAATTCAGTCAATGATTATTTTCTGTATACATCTACTATTTGCTGGGCAGCATGCTTGGTACTTTTGATACAAACTCACAGGACAAAATTCTTGTTTTTTAAAACTTTCTAGTGGAGGAAACACATTAGATATCCAAATGTATTAATGTGCTCTTACCTAATTATGTGCCTGCTCATGTGGGGCCATAAAGAGGGGGCTTCTATCTCAGCCTAGAGTGCTCAGTCAGGAGGGGGTGAGTGGCCAGAAACCTGAACCAATTCCTGGGATAGTCTCTTGCCAGTAAAACAAGATAGGAGAGGAGTGATGGGCATCACAGGCCATGAGAAGAGCTTAGCATGAAAAAGCATATGCTGTTGAGGAACTGCAAGTTACTTTTGCATTCTCTAGCAAGAGACTCAGAGGTGTGTGGGCAGGGACCAGATGACAAATGGCCTTGTATGTTATATGAAAGAATTTGGATTGTATCTTGAAAACAATGAGAAGTCTTTTAAGGGTCTTAAGAGGGCAAGTGAAATGATTCTACTGCCTTACAAAGATGCCTTTGGTGGCAGTAAAAGGGTGTATTTAGCCACAAAATGTAGTGACCAATCTGAGAAAGACAGTGAGGGAGGTGAATCCCAAGTTTCTCATGGGTATTTCTGAGGACAATGGTGCCATTTATCAAATAATTAACCATAGGCAAGAGCGGGATTGTTTGTTTGCTTTGTTAATTTTGAGATGTATGAGAGATGTTCAAATAGAGGTGCTATCATGGAAGTCTGAAATCTAGGTGTGTTCCTGGTAAAAATGTATGAAAGATAGTTATAGATTTAGGATAATTTATCAAAAGAGTAATAAATAAATCAGAAGGCTTGAGAAGAATACAGTGAATAAGAAAAAGGGTTGAAGACAATTAGCAATATTTAAAGAGTGAGTAGAGGAAGAAGGAATTATGCAGGAGACTCAGAAAGATGGACTGAGAAATAGATAAAGAATACAGAAAGTGATGACACAGAAATATTGGGGGTGAAATTAAAAGAAGTTGTGATTATATCAAATGCTGCATCAAAATCAAGCAATCTATAGACGTGTCCTCTGGATTTCTCACTTTGGTAATATTTCAGAACTTATTTCAACAAAGATGTGAGGACAGAATCCAGAGTTCAGTGAGTTAAGGAAAGAATGGTAGAGGAGAAATTGGAGATGTAGAATGTGAGGAACACAAACTCTTCTATTATTAGATGAGAAAGGAAACTCAAAGCAGGACTTACACAAAATGAAGGTATGTCTCTTAGGCTGGGTTCTCTAGAGGATCAAAACCAGTGAAGTGTATAAATATAAATACATAGAGAGAGATTTATTTCAAGGTAATGGCTCACACAGTTGTGGAGGCTGGCAAGTCCCAAATCTGTGAGTCAGGCATCAGGATGCAGTCTTCTCCTGACTCACCTGGTTGCAGGGGCTAACGAACCCCAAATTGGCAAGTCATACAGCAGGCTGCTGGCTCCCTGGGCTGCAGAAGCTGGCAAATTCCAAACTCTGAAGGTAAGATGAGAGGCTGCTG
This sequence comes from Trichechus manatus latirostris, assembly GCF_000243295.1. NCBI lineage: Eukaryota > Metazoa > Chordata > Mammalia > Sirenia > Trichechidae > Trichechus > Trichechus manatus. The sequence goes on from NW_004444184.1 coordinate 920,227, forward strand.
GCTCACGTCCCAAGAATCAGAGGTCAGAGTATGACAAGTCAGATAAGGAATTGAGAGAAGGTGAGCTTTGCCAGACATCCATATTTATTGGATGCAGGCCACACCCCCAAGGAAACTCCCCTTTCAAGTGACTGGCTGTTCACATCAGATCATAAAATGGAGGATGATTGCATAATATCTGCCCAACCACTGAGAATCATGGCTTAGCAAAATTGATGAATAATCTTAACCATCACAGTCCACTCCTTGTCAACTTGGCGCCTATACACATCTCCTTAAACCATACATACATACAGAGTCATAGTTGTGCCTAACACGATACAACATGCATACAAACAAAAACATACTAGTCCCATTTACATCTTGTATTTTATAATAAGCAATGGAATAAAGGACGGACAAAAACAAAGATAATTGCTTTATGTTGTGTTGTTAGATGCCATTAAGTTGGTTCCCACTCATGACAACCCTATGTACAACAGAAACACCGCCCAGTCCTGCGCCATCCTCACAATCCTTGCTATACTTGAGCCCATTGTTGCAGTCACTGTGTCAATCCATCTTGTTGAGGGTCTCCTTCTTTTTCATTGACCCTCTACTTTACCAAGTGTCTTAGTCATCTAGTGCTGCTATAACAGAAATACCACAAGTGGATGGCTTCAACAAATGAGTAGGCTACAAGCCCAAAATCAGGGCGTCAGCTCCAGGGGAAGTCTTTCTCTCTATGTTGGCTCTTGAGGAAGCTCCTTGTCATCAGTCTTCCCTTGGTCTGGGAGCTTCTCCGTGCAGGAACCCCAAGTCCAAAGGACACAGTCTACTCCTGGCACTGCTTTCTTGGTGGTATAAGGTCCTCCTTCTCTGCTTGCTTCCCTTTCCTTTTATCTTTTGTAAGATAAAAGGTGGTGCAGGCCACACTCCAGGGAAACTCCCTTTACATTGGATCAGGGATGTGACCTTAGTAAGGGTGTTACAATCCCACCCTAATCCTCTGTAACATAAAATTACAATCACAAAATGGAGAACAGCTACACAATACTGGGAATCATGGCCTAACCAAGATGACACATATTTTTGGGGGACACAGTACAATCCATGACACCAGGCATGATGTCCTTCTCAAAAGACTGATCCCTCCTTATAACATGTCCAAAGTATATGAGACAAAGTCTCACCATCTCATTTCTAAGGCACATTCTGACTGTACTTCTTCCAAGAGAGATTTATTCATTCTTCTTGAAGTCCATGGTATATTCAATATTCTTTGCCAGCACCATAAGTCAAAGGCGTCACCTTTTGATGAGCATTCACATGAGACATAAATATCTTCACTTCTTTGGCTTATTCAGAAAGGTCTATCTACATACCTTTTCCCCACACTTCCTTGTCTCCAATTTTCCAGTCATGTTCCTTCCAAGTCCCTAACCATTCAGCAAAACCATTGGTCATAACCCATGAATCAGTATACAATCATACATCTGGCTATCTCTCCTTATAGGCGAAATGAACAGCCAGGTGCACTGTTCAAAGTTCTGCCCACTGGGAGGATTTCCCTTCACCACTGTCCTTCAGGGAGGTCTCAGAAAGGGGCTGCAGCACTGCCACTGTCCTCTTCTAAGTGGTGCCAGCATATCACACAGAACCATCTGTAAACCAGACAAAAGTCTTCTCTTCCTCAGTCAACGGATCATAAGGAACTCCCCATAAGGCCATCTGTGCAGACTGGGAAAAGGTAGGTAATGTAGCAGGAGTGGGGACTATGGGTATTTGGGCTACTTCCTCATGAAACTTACTCGTGCCTTCAGGTCCTGCATGAGGCCAATCTCATATATAACACTTCCATTTAATGATGGAGTGCTGTTGTGCATGTCCGACTTTATGGCTCTGTGGGTCAGACAACAATTCACAATAGGCATTTCAGGCCACATAGTGACTTGGTGGCCCGTGGTTAGGAGTTCAGTCTCTGCTAAGGCCCAGTAACAAGCCAAAACTGTTTCTCAAAAGGAGAGTAGGTATCTGCAGAAGATAGCAGAGCTTTGCTCCAAAATCCTAAGGGTCTGCCCTGTGATTCACCAATATGGGCCTGCCAAAGACTCCAAAAAGCATCTCTATCTGCCACTGACACTTCAAGAACCATTGGATCAGCTAGATCATATGCCTCAAGTGGCAGAGCAGCTTGCATGGCAGCCTGAACCTGTTACAGAGCCTTCTTTTTTTCTGGGCTGTACTCAAAACTAACAGCTTTTTGAGTTACTTGATAAACAGGCCAGAGTAGCACACCCAAATTAGAGATTTGTTGCCTCCAAAATTCAAAGAGAGCCATCAGGCATTGTGCCTTCTTTTTAGTTGTGGGAAGGACCAGATGCAACAACTTATCCTTCATTTTGGAGGAATATCTCAACATACCACACACCACTGGACCCCTAGAAATTTCACTGAGGTAGAAGGAGCTTGAATTTTTGTTGGATTAATTTCTCACCCTCCAGGATGCAAATGTCTTACCAATAAGTCTAGAGTCATTGATGGTTCTTCCTTACTAAGTCCAATCAACATAATGTCATCAATGTTATGGGCCAGTGTGACGTCTTGTGGAAGGGAAAGGCGATCAAGTTCCCTGCAAACTAAATTATGACATAAAGATGGAGAGTTGACATACTCCTGAGGTAGGAGAGTAAAGATATATTGCTAGCCTTGCCAGCTGAAGGCAAACAGCTTCTGGTATTCCTTTAAAACCAGAATCAAGAAAAAGGCATTGACCAGATCAATAGCTGTACATCTGGTACCAGGAGATGTATTAATTTGCTCAAGCAATGAAACTACATCTGAACCATCAGCTGTAATTGGAGTTGTACCTAGTTAAATTTATGATAATCCACTGTCATTCTCCAAGAGCCATCTTTTTTTTAAATAGGCCAAATAAGCAAGTTGAACAGGGATGTAGTGGGAATCACCACCTCTGCATCCTTCAAGTCCTTGATGATGACAGAAATCTCTGTAATCCCTTCAGGAATGTGGTATTGCTTTTTGTTTACTCTTTTCCTAGGCAGGGGCAGTCCTATTGGATTCTGCTTGCCTTTTCCTACTATAATAGCCCTTATTCCATGTGCCAAGGATCTGATGTGGGGGGTTTGTCAGTGGCCGAGTATGTCTATTCCGATCATTCTGGAACTGGGGAAATCACTACAGGATGGGTTCAGGGATCCACTGGACTCACTATGAGAGAGAACTGAGCTAAGACTCCATGAATAACCTGATTTCCATATGCCCCTACTCTTACTGGTGGTCCACAGTGACATTTTGGAATTAGTGTCAGTTCAGAGGCATTATCCAGTAATCCCCGAAAAGTCTGATTATTTCCTTTTCCCCAATGAACGATCATTCTCATAAAAGGCTGTAGATCCCTTTGGGGAAAGCTGGGAGAGAGATAAACTGTATACATTTTTGGAAGTGCAGTTGGGTCCTTCCTCAAGGAAACCCAGCCTCCCTTTCATTCAAGGGATTTGAACTGGCTTAAATCGGGGAATTAATCGAGGGGTTATGACTCTGTATTCTGGCAATTCAAGTTAAACTGCCATTCACTTGATCTAGAATTCTTCTGCTTATACAGATCAAGTAAATATTTAGTAGATTTCCCATTTATTTCACTCCTAGGGACACCATGACTAAGTAGCCAATGCCATAAGTCCATATGAGTCAGTCTATTCTGATTACTGCTTTGATTCTTTTGTCCATTATGGTAACCATGCCCACCTTGTCTTTGTTGATTAATTGCTGCCACTTGGCCTCTACCACCACGGGGTCCAATCAACCCCTTTGTAATTACGTGTCTTAATTCAGTTAGGGCAGTTCCCACTGTTAAATCTGACTTACATAAAATAGCAATCACAGCAGTTTTCAAGGATGCTGGGGCTCTCTTCACAAATTTGCTCCTCATTATTGTGGTAAAAGGTGTGTCCTCTCCGCACTTCATGGGTGGGTCTGTGGGTCCAACCTGATAAATCCACTCTAACATGCCAATTTCTCAAAGCCTTTGTGTACCTCTCCTACAGTATACCACGACAGTCTGGCATTTCAGCTTGATTTAGTGTAGGCCACTGCTTAATCCATGCTTCAGTGAACCAAAAACAAATCAACTATTAGATCCTTTTCTAACCTCTTGAGCCAAAACATTGAATGAAGAATCTGTGCTTAGTGGGCCCATATCAATAAACTCAGACTGATCCAACTTTATGTTCCTTGCACCATTATCTCACACCCTTAATAGCCATTCCCACACATATTTCCCAGGTTTCTGTTTGTACATATTAGAAGAATCAAGCAGTTTTTTAGAGTGTAGCATACCTCCTCCTGGGTCACACTTTGTACTTCACCTCTTGAGGCTCACTGGGACTTAAGCCTAGTTACAGGTCTTGAAGCAAAAACAGGTGGTGGGGCTGGATACTGGGGATATTCAGCAATGTCTTGTAAGGCATCTGCCTTTGGCAATGCACCAGGCAGTGCCCCATGTGCTGCCCCAGGTGATATCTCAGACAAAGACTCTTAAGGCACAGCTAGGTTAATCTTATCAGATGGGGGTGGAAGGAATAATTGTCTTACTGGGGAGGGTGCCTTACCAAAGATGGAGTAATCTTTTCAGATTGGAGTAAGATGGCTGGTTCTGTTGGCAAGAGTGATTCAACAGAATTTAGGGGCTCAGTGTACCCAGTTTCCTGATTATCTGCCCATATGTCCCCATCCCAAGTTTCAGGATCCCATTTCTTCCCAATCAATGCCCTCATTTTAACTTCAGACACCGTTTGAGGTTGAGAATTCAGTTGGTGTTGTAATTCAGCCACTCTTACTATAAGACTCTGGGCTTGGTTTTCAACGATATCAGCTGTTACCACAAGAAATGAGGTTTTCTTTCAGGGCACAAGTGGGAAATTTGAGGTCTTGTATGTGCACTTGAGCTGTGACTCTGAAGCTCTGAGCTTATCCTTTTCTTTCACCACTATGTCTAGCGAAATTAGGACCATCCAACCAGCTTCCTTATACTTCTTATTCTGACAAAATTGTAGAAAAGTATCAAATATTCAATCACCCAGACCCTTGTCTCTCACAAATATTTGATCCACTGGTGGTGATACTTTTTGTATTTCTATTGCCACCTCACATCATGGATTAGCAGTGCCTTCTTTACTACTAGGAGCAGAGTCATCAACATCTTTAAGACTAACCAGACTTGAGAACCAATTTAGAAACTCACCATCGCAATTTTGTTTCTCTAGAACTACTCTCAGTATCAAATGTGTTAGGCTGGGTTCTCTAGAGGAGCAAAACCAGTGAAGCGTATATATATATACCCAAAACACCACACTGAATGTCATCAAGTTGATTATGACTCATAGCGACCCTACAGGACAGAGTAGAACTGCCCTATAGGGTTTCCAAGGAGCAGCTGGTGGATTCAAACTGCTGACCTTCTGGTTAGCAGCTGAGCTCTTAACCACTGCACCAACAGGGCTCCAGATATATATACAGAAAGATTTATTTCAAGGAAATGGCTTACGCAGTTGTGGAGACTGGCAAGTCCCAAATCCATGGGTCAAGCATCAGGCTGGAGGCTTCTCCTATTCATGTGGTTGCAGGGGCTGATGAACCCAAAATCTACAGATTAGATGGAAGGCTGTTGTCTCACGTCCCAGAAACCCTAGTACAGAGTATGACGAGTCAGATGCAGGTTCGAGAGAGGGCAAGCTTTGCCAGAATATCCATATACACTGGATGCAGGCTTCACCCCCAAGGGAACTCCCCTTTCAATTGGTTGGCTGCTCACATCAGATCACAAAATAGTGGATGATTACATAATATCTACTAAACCACTGAGAATCATGGCCTAGCCAAGTAGACACATAACCCTAACCATCACAGTATGACTTACTTACTTCTGCATTACAAAGATTAGACTAGAGCATGCTGACATGCTGAGGTAAAGTAGAAAAAGAAATAAATATCCTACCTTAACAGATAAGGAATGGATTTATGCTAACCTGGAGTCCCTGTGTGGGCAAATGATTCACATGTTCAACTGCTAACTGAAAGACTGAATGTTCAAATCCATCCAGAGGTGCCTCAGAAGAAAGACCTTGCAATCTACTTCTGAAAAATTAGCCACTGAAAACTGCATGGAGCATATAATGTGACACACATGGGGTCATCATGAGTTGGAATTGACTTCATAGCAATCGGTTTGGTTTCGGTAATAAAACTGAAAATGCAACTAAAAATACTGTATTAAGTACAGTGGAGGAATGTCAAATAAAACAGTATTTCCATTCTAAACTGTTTCCTCCAACACAACTATCCAATTCTCACTTGGCTCCGCATTATCATCTTGCAATTCTTAGCAAGATTATTTTTTTCTTTTCTTTTTTTTTTTTTTTTAAGTGTGCTTTAAGTGAAAGTTTACTATTCAAGTTAGTTTCTCACACAAAAATTTATACACACATTGTTAGGTGACCCTATTTGCTCTCCCTATACTGTGACAGCACACTCTTCCTTTCCACCCCGATCTGCGTCCATTCAACTAGCTCCTGTCCCTTTCTTCCTTCTCATCTCACCTCCGGACAGGAGCTGGCCATTTAGTTTCATGTATCTATTTGAGGTAAGAAGCACACTCTTCACGAGTATAATTTTATGTCTTAGAGTCCAGTCTAATCTTTGTCTAAAGAGTTGGCTTTGGGAATGGTTTTAGTTCTGGGCTAACAGAAAGTCTGGGGCCATGTCTTCTAGAGTACTTCCAGTCTCAGTCAAACCATTAAGTCTGGTCTTTTCACAAGAATTTGAGTTCTGCACCCTACTTTTCTCCTGCTCTGTCAGGGACTCACTGTTGTGTTCCTTGTCAGGGCAGTAATTGGTGGTAGCTGGGCACCATCTAGTTCTTCTGGTCACAGGATGATGCAGTCTCTGGTTTATGTGGCCCTTTCTGTCTCTTGGGTTAATATTTTCCTTGTGTTTTTGGTGTTCTTTATTCTCCTTTGCTCCAGGTGGATTGGGACCATTTGATGCATCTCAGATGGCCACTCACTAGCTTTTAAGTCACCAGATGCCACTCACCAAAGTGGGATGCAGAACACTTCCTTAATAAACTTTGTTATGCCAGTTGACCTAGATGTCCCCCCTGAAACCATGGTGCCCAGACCTCCTCACTTGCTACTCTGTCTCTCAAAGTGTTTGGTTATATTCAGGAAACTTCTTAGCTTTTGGTTTAGTCTAGTTGTGCTGACTTCCCCTGTAGTGTGTGTTGTCCTTCCCTTCACCTAAGGTAACTCTTGTATACTATCTAGTTAGTGAATACCCCTCTCCCTCCCACCCTGCCCTCGTAACCATTAAGGAATATTTTCTTGTGTTTAAACTTTGTCTTGAGTTCTTATAATAGTGGTCTTATGCAATATTTGTCCTTTTGCGACTAACTAAACTCACTCAGCATAATGCCTTCCAGATTCATCTATGTTATAAGATGTTTCACAGATTCATTGTTGTTCTTTATCGCTGTGTAGTATTCCATTGTGTGAATATACCACAATTTGTTCATCCATTTGTCTGTTGATGGGCACCTAGGTTGCTTCCACCTCTTTGGTATTGTGAACAGTGCTGCAGTGAACATGGGTGTGCATATATATATTCATATGACAGCTCTTATTTCTCTAGAATATATTTCAAGGAGTGGGATTGCTGGATCATATGGTATTTCTATTTCTAGATTTTTAAGAAAGCATCAGATCGATTTCCAAAGTGGTTGTACCATTTTACATTCCCACCAACAGTGTATAAATGCTTCAGTCTCTCCACAGTATCTCCAACATTTATTATTTTGTGTTTTGTGTTTTCTGGATTAATGCTAGCCTTGTTGGGGTAAAAGGCTGTTTCACTCTAGTTTTGATTTGCATTTCTCTAATTGCTAGTGATCATGAGCATTTCCTCATGTGTCTGTTAGTCAGCTGAATCTCTTCTTTGGCGAAGTGCTTGTTCATATCCTTTGCCCATTTTTCAATTGGGTTATTTGTCTTTCTGTTGTTGAGGTTTTGCAGTAGCTTATAGATTTTAGAGATTAGAAGTTGATCGGATTTGTTGTAGTCAAAATTTTTTTTCCCAGTCTGTAGGCTGTCTTTTGACTCTTTTGGTGAAGTCTTTTGATGACCATAAGTGTTTGATTTTTAGGATCTCCCAGTTACCTAGTTTCTCTTCTGGTGTTTGCGGTGTTACTTATGGTTTGTATTCTGTTTATGCCGTGTATTAGGGCTTCTAGCATTGTCCCTATATTTTCTTCCATGATCTTTACCATTTTAGACTTTATATTTAGGTTTTTGATCCATTTTGAATTAGTTTTTGTGCATGGTGTGAGGTATGGGTCTTGCTTCATTTTTTTGCGATGGATATCCAGTTATGCCAGCACCATTTGTTAAAGAGACTGACTTTTCCCCAATTAACGGACTTTGGGCCTTTGTCAAGTATCAGCGGCTCTTACATGGATGAATTTACATCTGGATTCTCAATTCCATTGAGATTCCATTGGTCTATGTATCTATTGTTGTACCAGTACCAGGCTGTTTTGACTACAGTGGCTGTATAATAGGTTCTAAAATCAGGTAGTGTGACGCCTCCCACTTTGTTCTTCTTCTTGAGTAATGCTTTACTTATTCGGGCCTCTTCCCTTTCCATATGAAGTTGGTGATTTGTTTCTCCATCTCATTAAAA
>NW_004444184.1:929792-970935 GCF_000243295.1 Trichechus manatus latirostris
TGTCTTTACCTGGTTTTGGTATCAGGATTATGCTGGCTTCATAGAATGAGTTTGGGAGTATTTCGTCTTTTTCTATGCTCTCAAATACCTTTAGTAGCAGTGGTTTTAACTCTTCTCTGAAAGCTTGGTAGAATTCTCCAGTGAAGCTGTCAGGGCCAGGGCTTTCTTTTTGTTGGGAGTTTCTTAATTACCTTTTCAATCTCTTCGTTATAGGTTTATTTAGTTGTTCTACTTCTGTTTGTGTTAGTTTAGGTATGTAGTGAGTTTCTAGAAATTTGCCCATTTCCTCTAGGTTTTCAAATTTGTTAGAGTATAATTTTTTGTAGTATTCTGCTATGATTCTTTTAATTTCAGTTGAGTCTGTTGTGATATCACCCATCTTATTTCTTATTTAGGTTATTTGCTTCCTCTCCTGTTTTTCTTTTGACGGTTTGGCAGTGGTTTGTTGATTTTGTTGATCTTTTCAAAGAACCAGCTTTTGGTCTTGTTAACTCTCAATTGTTTTTATATTCTCTGTTTCATTTTTTATTATTTCCTTTCTTCTAGTGCCTGAGGGCTTCTTTTGCTGTTCTCTTTCTACTTGTTCCAGTTGTAGGGTTAATGTTTTGATTTTGCTCCTTTCTTCTTTTTGGATGTGTGCATTTATTGCTATAAATTGACCTCTGAGCACTACATTTGCTGTGTCCCAAACGTTCTGATAGGATGTGTTTTCATTCTCATTTGATCCTGTGAATTTCTTTATACCATCCCTTAATTTCTTCTATAACCCAGTAGTTTTTGAGCAAGGTGTTGTTCAGTTTCCATGTGTTTGATTTTTTTTCCTTGCTTTTTCTGTTATTGATCTCTACATTTACGGCTTTATGGTCAGAAAAGACACTTTATAATATTTTGATGGTTTGGATTTTGTTAAGACTTGCTTTATGGCCTAATATGTGGTCTATTCTGGAAAATGTTCCATGTGGGTTGGAAAAGAAAGTATACTTGGCGCTGTTTGGTGGAGTGTTTTGTATATGTCTATGAGATCAAGTTGGCTGATTGTGGTATTTAGATCTTCTGTGTCTTTATTGAGCTTCTTTCTGGATGTTCTGTCCTTCACCGAAAGTGGTGTGTTGAAGTCTTCTACTATTATTGTGGAGCTGTCTATCTCTCTTTTCAATGTTGTTAGAGTCTGTTTTATGTATTTTGGAGCCCTGTCATTGGGTGCATATTTATTATGGTTATGTCCTCCTGGTATATTGACCCTTTAATCATTATATAGTGACCTTCCTTATCCTTTGTGGTGGATTTTACTTTAAAGTCTATTTTGTCAGAGATTAATATTGCCACTCCTGCTCTTTTTTGATTGTTGTTTGCTTGATATATTTTTTTCCATCCTTTAAGTTTTAGTTTGTTGGTGCTTTCAAGTCTACGGTGTGTCTTTTGCAGTCAGCATATAGATGGATCGTGTTTTTTTTTTTTTTATCCACTCTGCCACTCTCTTTTTATTAGTGCATTTAGTCCATTTACATTCAGTGTAATTATTGATAGGTATGAGTTTAGTACTGTCGTTTTGATGTCTTTTTTGTGTGTGCTGTTGACAGTTTCTTTGTTCCACTTAATTTTCTGTGCTGAGTCATTTTTCTTTATGAATTTTCTCTTCATCTTTTTCATTGTATTTGCTGAGTCTTTATGTTTTTCTTGTTTTCTTGTTTTTCATTTTGATGTGTGGATTGTTAGTTTCCTTTGTGGTTACCTTAATATTTACCCTTATTTTTATAAGTTTAAACCACTCTCTTATTTCTTTATATCGCCTTGAGTTCCTCTCCATATGAAAGATCTATGACTACATTTTTTAGTCCCTCTTTTTTGTTTTAATGTTATCTTTTACATATTGACATTTCTGTTTCCCTATTTTCAATGTTTTAGCTTTATTTTTGTGACTTCCCTATCTCGATTGATATCTGGTTGCTCTGTCCTGTGTTCTCGTCTTGGGTTGTTACCTGATGTTATTGATTTTCTAACCTAAGGACTCATTTTAGTATTTCTTGTAATTTTGGTTTGGTTTCGCAGATACCCTAAACTTCTGTTTATCTGGAAATGCCCTAATTTCACATTCATATTTAAGAGACAGTTTTGCTGGATTTATAATCCCTGGCTGGCAATTTTTTCCTTCAAGGCTTTATGTATGTTATCCCATTGCCTTCTTGCCTGCATAGTTTCTGCTGAGTAGTCTGAGCTTAGTCTTACTGACTCTCATTTGTAGATGACTTTTTGTTTATCCCTAGCCACTCTTAAAATTCTCTCTTTATCTCTGGTTTTGGCAAGTTTGATTATATGTCTTGGTGACTTTCTTTTGGGAATCTACCTTGTGTAGGGTTTGATGGGCATCTTGGATAGATATCTTCACTTTTTTCATGATATCAGGGAAGTTTTCTGCTGCCAACAAATCATCAACATCTGTTTTTTTCTGTTAGTCTCCCCCCCACCCCCCCATTCCTCTTTATTTTCTGTTATCCCCCTTGTTTTGGTACTCCAGTCACTTGTAGTTATTCCTCTTGATAGAGTCCCACATAATTCTTAGGGTTTCTTCATTTTTTAACAATTATTTTGTGTTATTTTTCCTCAAATAAGTTGGTGTCAAGTGCTTTACCTTCAGTCTCACTAATTCTGACTTCCATTGCCTCAATTCTACTCCTATGACTTTCTATTGAGTTGTCTGATTCTGAAATTTTATTGTTAATCCTCTGGATTTCTGATTGCTGTCTCTCTGTGGATTCTTGCAGCCTGTTAAATTTGTCACTATGCTCTTCTATAATCTTCTTAAGTTCCTCTATTTCTTTGTATGTGTTTTCCTTAGCATGTTCTGCATTTTGCCTGATCTCCTTCCTGATATCTTGAAGAGTTCTGTATATTAATCTTTTGTATTCTACTTCTGGTAATTCTAAGAAGTTCTCTTCCTCCAGAAAATTTCTTGATTCTTTGTTTCAGGAGTTTGCTGAAGCCATCATCGTCTGCCTCTTTATGTGATTTGATATTGACTGTTGTCTCCGAGTCAGCAATAAGTTCTTATATTTATTTATGTTTGCTTACTGTCTCCTAGCTTCTTTTGTTTGTTTTGATATGCCCAAATAGGCTGGTTGTGTGAGCTCATTTGATTATTGGTGACTTTGAAGCTCTAATGTCCTGTCACCAGGTGGTTAGATCTGTTACTTGGTATGTGAGCCAGGAGCCTGTTTACTTTTCTTGCATGAGTTCAGCTCAGGTGTCCAGGTAGTCGGTCACCAAGTGTGTGGTGCAGGCTCTCATCTACGGTCTTAGATGGGCAGAACTAACTGGTGTAGGCACAGGTATCTGGCTGCAGTAGGGGGTTTCGCACTGAGCAAGGCAGGGGGCCGATGGCTGCCCTAAGTGTCTGGGAGGAAAGCATATCCCTGTTTCCTAGACAGCATAGGTGGGTGGATTTTGCAGCAGGACTATGGGAGCCCAATGCTGTTGGCTGTAAGGACTAACAGACACCACTTCATCTTGGACCCCTGTCATGGGTGGCTACATGGTGTGAGTAGAGCCTGATGTGGGTAGGTGACAACCCTGCTTAATGGGTAGAGCAGTGTCAAATGTTAAGAACCTGACAATTCACTATATATCTGATATAGTTGAAGTTAGGCTTCGGGTATATACCCTGTTGTACTGTGCTAATGACAGCCTATGCTGTTGAAATGGGTCCACACAGGTCTAGGCAGGGTGAAAGGCATTCAAAGTCCTTGGACCCCTTATGCCTGTGCCCAGGCAAAGGAGCTGTGCCTACTCCGAGTTCCCAGTTTAGCAAAGCTGGCAGATTATTTTTTCCTGTTTGTTAATTTGTTCCCTCTCCAAGTCTGGGAGAATGCCTCAGGGCGCATGATTGGTCCTATTTCTGGCCCAGGGGACTCAGCAGTCACTGAAAGCTGGCCCAGAGTGGGGAAGGGGCAGGTAAATGGGAGAGAGATTTTTCCCAAAGGGGGTGAAAGGGGGTGTTTTTTGATCCAAGTGGTAGCTCAGACACACACTTATCTTTTCCCAATTAAGCACCACTTTTCACTCGTTCTGCAAGCCTGAGTAGTCTATCTGCCACTGCGTCTCTCACGACGTGGAAAATGCCTCCCTAGCGCTACGCTTGCCTCACTGTGCACGCCAGCCAATCCGGCCTGAAGGGTGCCGGCTCCTGCCAGATCAGGTCTAGCAATTCCTCGCTGCTTTGGAACTGCCTCTCCCTCGCCCTGCTGCTCAGTCTGAATCCTCAACTTTGCCTTTGATGCGCAGGGCTCCTAGATTGTCATACATAATTGATTCACTTGTTTTTTTCAGGTCTTTGTCATAAGAGGGACCACCAAAAGCTTCTGACGGCTCCGCCATCTTGGCCCTGCCTCTCAGCAACATAATTTTTTATTACTTCCCCTTTACTTGACTCTTTGCCTTTCTATATAAATATATTTGAAAATGCTATTTCACGTTAACCAGTTTTTCCATCAAAAACCAATCCGTGTATCCTTAACACCTAGTTTAAGTTTCTCAACTTCCAGGCAATATTGCTACCCAACTCATTGCCCAAAATGTAATATTATATACTATATTAATGTCTACTTCTTTGTATGTTACTTTATAAATGAGTTATAAATAAAATAAAATAATAGATGTAATAGTCCTTTTAAAAATGTAATATGCTATAAAATATGAGGCAACGATAACATTGATATCAACTTAAGAATGCCTTAAGTTGGCCAGGTTGTAAGCAAGTGTTTGAACAAATTATCACAAAACAAATCATAGACCAGAAAGAAAATTATTCAAATCAACTGATAACTACCTAGTAGAAAAACTTTACTAATAAAAATTTATATCTAAGTATGTTTTTTATATGAAGCATAGCTGTTTTGCTCCGTATTTGCTTTCTTTTTTTTTTCAAATATATGCAGCAACAGTCCACTATATACAGTCCTGCTTAATGCACCCTACTATATTTTGTAACAGTTTATAACTCTGTCTTTCACAGACTGGCATGGTTTCAGCTATTCAATTAAAAATGAGCTGTTTTATTTATATATTCAGTTGCTGATAGGAAGCATCTTGTGCCTATTAGCATATTCAGCAAAAATAGGGCTGAATTGTTTCCAGTAAGTTATTATTTAATCTCTAAAAACAGAAATCTAATGTAATGCTTGTAGTATGGATCCAGTGATAAATATAGAAGTCTGGTCTTCTGCCCTATGGAAACTTTGATAGACCAGTAAAAATCATGCTTCATCAAAGCTTCTCCTAAATCAACAAAAGAGAAATGTTTGCTTTTGGGTTAGATTCTAAATCACAAAATTGGGTATATAGGTACCAAAAAATAAAGTAATTTTCTTGCATTTATTATACATTCAAATTTGTTTCACATGCACCTCAAAACTGCTCATTTAAAAAAATTATTTTCAAAAGATAATTTCTTTTGCCTAAACAACAGGGCCTGCCCTGAAGACTGCACTAAAGTTGTACATTTATATCTGACAAGATTCTAAAAATAATATTAAATCAATGGTGTAGGAGAAAAAGACCTAGATGTTAGTATCAGAGGGGACCATACAGTACCCATGGAATCACCACCACTCTCAGACATCAGGCTCTGCCTTACCAATCACATTTGCCTTTTCTTTCTTTCTTTTTTTAGAGTTTCTAAATTAATAAATTAGAGAAATTTCATAGACCGAGTGTATCTTGAATTTAACAAAGGGTTTGACAGAGTTTCTCTGGATATATTTATGAAAAAGATTTAAAGAACTAGCTACAATTAGATGACTCCATAGCTGGAGGAACAACTCCATGCAAGGGGAATTGAAAAAAATTATTGATGTCAATCTGCAGGGTTCTATAATGGGGCACCAAAGGCTTTTGTCCTTCATCCTGTGCTGTTCAGCTTCATCTCATAGCTTAGATGAAGCTTCAGAAAGCATGCTTGCTTCAGGGAGAATGAAGAAAACCAGAGACACAACGGTAAGATTAGTCCAAATGACTAATGGACCACAAGTACTACAGCCTCCACCAGACTGAGTCAAGCACAACTGCATGGTGCTGGCTACCACCACTGACTGCTCTGACAGGGATCACAATAGAGGGTCCCAGTCAGAGCTGGAGAAAAATGTAGAACAAAAGTCTAACAACAACAAAAAAAAATAGACCAGGCTTACTAATCTAACAGAGACTAAAGAAACCCCAAGAGTATAGCCCCCGGACACACATTTAGCTCAGTAATAAAGTCACTCCTAAGGTTCACCCTTCAGCCAAAGATTAGACAGGCCCAACAAACAAAACGAGACTAAATGGGCACACCACCCCAGGGGCAAGGACAAGAAAGGCAGGAGGGGACAGGAAAGCTGGTAATAGGGAACTCAAGGTCAAGAAGGGAAGAGTGATGACATGCCGTGGGGTTAGCAACAAATGTCACAAAACAATATGTATACTAATTGTTTAATGAGAAGTTAGTATGTTCTGTAAACTTTCACCTAAAGTACAATTAAAAAAAAAAAAAAAAAAAGAAAGAAAGCATGCTTTCTTAATTTGAAAAGATAAGACAAAGCTGGGAGAAATAGCTGATACTTCAGATGATAGAATTAAAATTGAAAATCAGCTTGTCTGGAATGATAGGCTTGGGCAAAAATGATACAATCTATAAGTAAAGTAAGTATAAGCCAAAAAAAAAAACCACTGCCATCAAGTCAGTTCCAGCTCATAGTGTCACCATAGGCTGTAAATCTTTACAGAAGCAGACTGCCACTTCCTTCTCCTGCAGAGTGGCTGGTGGTTTCAAACCGCAGACCTTTCAGTTAGCAATCAATTGCTTTTCCCACCGTGCAATCAGGGCTCCTTAAAGTAAGCATAGCCTTGCATCAAGGTACAACAAACTGCACAGAAACAGGGGAATTACTAGCAGTTGGCATGGGAAGAAAAAGTAACCCTTAGAGGTCTTCGTTGACCACATGCTTAATAGGAGTTAACAGGCCAACATGGTGCCTGAAGGAGCTAATAAAGCATTGGTGCTGTGGACAGCTTGCCATCCCTTGGAGCTGCTGCTATTTCCACTTGAAGGCCAGGTCCTGGGAACTAGATCATCTGAGTGCCTGCATACCTGGGCTAGAATTTGCTCAGAGGCACAATAAAATCTCTGTATCAGATAGTTTGGAACCTTAAAAACAAGCCACTGCCTGCTTGAGTTCACCACTGAGCTCTTTGAAAAATGTGAGTTCAGTGAATTCCGGAACATGAGGTGGTATTTTCACAGGACGGCAGAGGATTTGGGTTTGCCTAATGGAACACCAGAACCCTGGTGGTGCAGTGGTTAAGAGCTATGGCTGCAAACCAAGAGGTCGGCAGTTCAAATCCATCAGCCACTCTTTGGAAACCCTATGGGGAAATTCTACTCTGTCCTATAGGGTTGCTATGTGTTGGAATCGACTCAACGGCAACGGGTAGTAGTAGTAACTGAACACCAACTCCTTCCTCTAATCCACAACTGTCTTTGAGAGAATTATTCAGATTTCAGCTAAAGCAAGGAAATGAAGAGTGTAGTAATATGTTGGACTTTGCTATGGAAAGAGAATTCTAGTATGGGTTTGGCAGAGATGGAAGTGAGGAATGGATAAAATAGGAAAAGGACAGAATTTTGGGTGGTGATGAAGGGTGAAAGGGATGTGCACAGAGGAAAAAGAGTCAGTAGAGTAAGATTTCCTACTGCTGTTTTTAAACTTTAATGTTCCTTGAAGCTCAGGACATATACCATAATCATGCTTTACACTTACATGCCACTGCCATTTTCTGACTCCCTAATCACAGCCCACACATTTGTCAAAGACTTGAGCTTCTCACCCCTATTTCTACTGACTCTTGGATGACTGTCACTTCTGTGTGGACAGTATATCCAACACTCCAACCTTATTGTTTATATATCTTTATATGGGCACCCTGGACCATACCATATCCAGAATTCTTCCAGCTCTGGACTTAAATAATTTCTGAATTACCACAATCTGTTCACAGTCTCCTAAATGTTCCATTCCCTCAACCTCTTGTCCCACTAACACTATTCTTCAACCTCACTAGGGACTCCAGTCCTTGGACCCTGAATTTATCTAATAATCTATCGTGTCCTTCCTGGCTTCATTAAATTATTCAGATGAGTTTTACTTTCCTCTTTTGTAAACGGGAATAGTAATACCCACCTTACATGTCTGATGTGAACATTAGAGATAAATTATGTAAAACACATACCATTGTTCTTTGCTAAGAGTAGGGATTAAATGATAATTACTTATTTGGGCCCACTTAAAACTCATGATTTATTACTTTAAAAACTTTCTTGCCAATACCATCAGTTTCCTGTCCTTTAACCTTTTCTACACCTAATTAGCAAAACTCCAACCTTAGATCAACCAGCTACCCCCTTTTCCAATCTCACATCTGGGCTGCCAAGCAATGCTGAAAAAAATACTGTAACCACATGGGATTGATGCCACTACAAATTCATGGTCTCCCACATCAACTGAGCTATTAGCACTACACGGTAAAACTTCAAACTAGCTCTAGTCCACTTCCTCTTCCATTCCCCACAACAGCATTGTCAAACCTCCACCACTCTGATTTTCTACACCACTGTCAGCAAATGAACTCTACTTTAGAAAGCAAATAGAGACCATCATGCAAGAACATTCTCCACTTCCTGCCCCTCCCCACAACACAGACAAATGTAAATATAGTCACAGATAGCCTTATCTCTTCTCTTCCAATTTTAGCTAAGTGGTTGTCCTTCTACATTTTAAATATCAGTCCTTGCAGCTGTTCTTTGAATCCCATCCTTCCATTTCCTTAGGAACCTTCCTTAAAACAAATATCTTCTGTATCTTCAACTTCTTCCTCCCTCCCTTTCTTTCTTTCCTTCTTTGTTTTTGTTTTTGTTTGTTTTACTGCATCTTTGCCTTCAGCATTTCCTATCCTGTCCCTTTATCTCCTTCAGGTGATACCCAGAGTCCCTGGGTGGCACGGTCGCTTAAGTGTTGACTACTAACCAAAAGTTTGGCAGTTTGAACTCATCCAGAGGTGCCTTGGAAGAAAGGCCTGGCAATCTTCTTCTGAAGGGTCACAGCCTTGAAAACTCTATGGAATACAGTTTTACTCTGCATGCATGGGGTTGCCATGAGTTGAAATCAACTCGAGGGTAACTAACAACAACAATAGTATGTGTCACTAAATTTATATAATATTTAAATGAATCCTAACTATAATCCTTAAAATAAGACAAAATGGGGACAAAGTGATTAAGTCAGATACCTGGGATTAAACAATGAGTAGAAGTAGCAAATCCAGGATTCAACCAAAGGACTTTCTGACTGAAGGAAAAAAAAATGTTCTTAATGACCGTACTGTACTCTTCAGTATAAAATCCAGACTTCCCAGCGGAGTAAATCAGAGGTTACATCATCAGGTCCCTAACTGCTTTTCCAGCCTCATTTCTTGATACTTTTCCTTGTGCCTGCTACATTCCAATGATAACCTATTAATTGCTTTTCCTCAAATAACCATAGTGTGTCTTTTATGATAACCTCTTATTGGGATAATAAAAATGATGTCTAAATACCAGTAGAAGTATTTAAATCAACCAAGGTTAATAAAAGGTGAGATAATTAACTGTTTATGCTATATTCTTCAGAGGAGACACAAGTCACTTAAAATAATTCATTCATTCAATAAATATTTAACACACACTTACTATATGCCTGGCACTATTCTAGGAACATGGGGTTCAGTTAAAATACGCGTGTGTGCATACACATGCGTAAACACACCCTCCTTGCGCTTGTGGAGCTTAATCCTGGAAGAGGATAGGGTAGTGGTTTGCAATTTTAAATAGAGCCAG
This sequence comes from Trichechus manatus latirostris, assembly GCF_000243295.1. Taxonomy (NCBI): domain Eukaryota; kingdom Metazoa; phylum Chordata; class Mammalia; order Sirenia; family Trichechidae; genus Trichechus; species Trichechus manatus. Next base: position 939,694 of record NW_004444184.1, read on the forward strand.
GAAATGTCTCATGGAAGTGACAATTAAGTGAGTTTTGGGTTTTACTCTGAGATAAATGAAGTGCCTTTGGAAGGTTTGGAGCAGAGAACTGCCAAAATCTAGTATTTTAACAAAAGCATTCTAGCCTCTAGGTTGAAAATAGGTTTTAGGACATAAAATACAAACAAAGCTGTCGAGAGAAAATAGTGTTTTAGAACAGGGTGGTAGAAACGGAGATGCTGAGATGAGGTCAGATCTTGGAACTATTTTGAAAGATTTGCTCATAGATTACAAGCGGACTGTGAAAGAAAGGATGACTCCATTGGTTTTTTTTTTTTTTTTTTTTTTTGGCTTGAACAATAGAAAGGTAGAGTGGTCATTAACTGTGATGTGGAAGACTACCGGAGAAGGCTTAAGGTTTATTTTTTCTATTCAAGCTTATCCTTTCTCCTCAATTGTTAATGCACAACAAACCTTTGAAAAAATATATCCTGATACATAGAAAGAAAAAAATCTGAACCAAGCAATCCCATCTCAAATTGCACAATGAAATAATGACAAATTGGATGGATCAGTGTGTTCTAGGTACTCTGATATTCCATACAGTTTAAAGAATAGTACAATCCAAACTGCAACTATAATAAATGAATCACAACAAGGGACTATTTTATACTTGCAAAAATGCAATATAAATACCAGAGTGGATTTTAAATTTTATTCTGAAAAATCTAGTTTTCATTAGTTTTGTTTTATAGTTTTTATTTTCCCTCCTCCTTTACCTCCTTGTCTACTATCTTCTGCTTTGTTATTCTTTTCTCTTTTCTAACATTGTGAGCTTTTTTTTTCTTGATTGTTCCGTGGCCCATTAAATTTTCAAGCCATTGGTTTTACGCTGACAGATCTCTGGGTGGCGAAAATGGTTTGCACTCTACTGTTAAACAAAAGGTATGCAATTGGAACTGACCCAGCAGTGCCTCGGAAGAAAGGCCAGGGGATCCGCTTCCGTAAAGATTACAGCCAAGAAAACCCTATGGAGCTGAGTTCTACTCTGTAAGGCATAAGGTTGCCATGGGTCAGAATTGTCTCAAAGGCAACGGGTTTTCTTTTTTGGTTGGTTTTATGCAGAAGTTAAAGTGTGATTTAACATGTGGATTAAACTCATCCAAACCCATCCTGTTTATCTCAATTAGCCTCTTCTCCCTAATAAAAACAAACAAACAAACAAACAAAAAACCCAAACCGGTTGCCCTGAAGTCGATTCCAACTCATAGCAACCCTATAGGACAGAGTAGAACTGCCCCATAGAGTTTTCAAGGAGGGCCTCCTGGGTTCAAACTGCTGACCTTTTGGTTAAGCAGCCTGTAGCTCTTAACCACTATACCACTAGGGTTTCCTCTCCCTAATTAGCAATGCTAAAACCCCCTAGTCTACTACAAAGTCTAATTGGTAAAGGATGGGGGTGTGGTGATTTTCCCATCTGGGTAGGTGGAGAGGAGCCCTGGAGGCGTGGTGGTTAAGCGTTTAGTTAGCAGTTTGAATACACCAGTCACTCCTTGGAAAACCTATGGGGCAGTTCTACTCTGTCCTATAGGGTCGCTATGAGTTGGAATCGACTTCAGGGCAACCGGTTTTTCAGGATGAGGAAAATCAAATATTTATATCAGCCTGAAAAAAATGCATAGATTTAAGGTCAGAAGGCTTGAGAACTAAGCTTGATAGCTTGCAAATTGAGTAACTTCAGGCATATCACTGAACCTCTCAGGCATTTGTAAGACATCATTGTGTGGCTTTCTCCTTCTTTTCTTCCTATTTTTTCTTCCTTTCATCTTTACTTTCTCTCACTTATTCCTTCTCTCCAACCACTCTTCCCCTCCTCTCTTTTTCTTCTTTCCTCCTCTCTTTCCTTCCTTCCTACCTACCTACCTACTTTCCTTCCGTTATACCTAATACCAAACAGAATTTGAGAGAAGTGTCAACCAGAATATGTCCAATAAAGCAGTAGAAAAATACAAATAGTAGTAGAAAGCCAAAAATACAAATAAGTAGCCCAAAAACACCTACAGGGCTAGTATAATTGATCTCTAAGTAATTAAAAGTTGAAAAGATTGAGCCTAGGTTACCAAGCTTTGATTAGAATTAAGGAATCAAATCAACACTGGCAGCTGAATAAAAGCAATCCCACCACTTTAAGGAATTGTTTGCAGCCTCAATTCTCAGTCTACACCAACACTTTGAACACACAGTGGACTTTCTAAAAGTCTCATCATTCTTCTATGCACTTAATACGTAGATGAACTTCGGCAACTTGTTTAACCTCTCTGAACTCAGTTTTATTATCTGTAAACACTGAGATAAAACGTAAATCTCTGTATTGCTATAACGTGTGAAAGTGTTTGTATTAGTTTTTCTATTGCTGTATAACATTACCACAAACTTAAAGAGGCTTAAAATGACACACATTCATTATCTCAAATTCTTCACGGGTCAGGAGTCTGGACATGGCTTAGCTGGATTCTCCTCTCTCCGCTTCATGAGCCTGTAATCAGGGTGTCAGCCATGCTGCCATCCACATTTGGAACTCAGGGGTCTCTTCCAAGCTTATTTGGGCTATTGGAAGAATTCGTTCCTGTGACCGTAGGACTGAGGTACCCATTTTCTTGCTGGCTGCTGGCCACTCTCAGTGACCACTCACAGTTCTTAGAGGTCACCGGCAGTTCATGACAGGGATGTGCCTGCTGCTGCTTCTTGTCTCCTGTAACAGGTCACCTGGTTAGGTCAAGCATACCCAGGATAATCTCTGTTGTGAGGTTAATCAGCCAACTGAGTAGTAACCTAATCATGAGAGTTATATCCCATCATAGTCACAGTTTTTGCTTACTCTCAAGGGATAGGGATTGCACAAGGGGATGGATCAGTTATCTTAGAATTCTGGCTATGATAGTGTTGTATGTAGCATACCTTCACACCCACCCTCTTCAAATAAAACAATTAAAGCAAGTTTTTATAAGAAGTGCTGTTTACTCAGTTTAATCTTTTTCATGCATCAGAATCTTGACTATAATAATCAATTCAATCTAGGTACCTTTATAGAGGTCCCTGGGTGGTGCAGACAGTTAAGCGTTGGACTACTAGCTGAAAGGTTGGTGGTTCAAACCCACGCAGAGATACCTCAGAAGACAGCCCTAGTGACCTGCTTCTGAAAGGTCACAGCATTGAAAACCTTATGGAGCAGCTCTACTCTGCACACATGGGGTTGCCATGAGTTGGTATCAACTCCACAGCAAGTAATAGCAACAACAACCTTTAAGGAAAGCATTATTTCAATGTTTCTCAAATTCATGAATTTTTCCTTCATTCATTCATCTTTTTGTCATTCACTTACTTAACAAACATTTGTTGACTATCTATTATATGCCAGGCACAGTGCTAGACATAGGTGATGTAATGCCGAATAAAATAATGACTAAGAATAGTGTTAGTCTTCACAGAGGTTAGAGTTAGTAGGGAGACAAAACAAACACCACAAAAAAATAAGTAAATATGATCCTTGCTAACTGTGATAAAAATGTTCAGTCACTGAAGGCTTTTAGCAGCGTAGTAACATTCCTCAGAATATATTTTTAGAAGATGACTCTGACTTTGCATGGAGAAATGACTGAACGTTATTAATATATTTATGTTTGTTGAGAATGACTGAACCCGTTCATGAAATGAGATTATATGATTTTACCACATATAAAAATTTATGGTTAAGAGGTTCAAGCCTCTTCCATAAGCCTACCTCAAATTCTGATCACAATGAAGAAGAATAATATTAGCCTAATTTTGTTTAATTCTCAGAACATTGTATTGAGTCCCCAGTCCTAGTGTGCAAATTAAGGTGTGTCTGCTCCAGTTTAGTCACTGAAGACCCTTCCCATTATACTTTGGATCTTCTTGCCGGTGGGCCTGATCTCAACTGGACTTTTCTCCCACTGGAATAGTTCATCATTTAGAATTAGTTTGGCTGCATATAACAAAATAATAGTGACTTCAAAAAGATAAAAAATATTTCTATCTTATGTTTAAAAAGCCTGAAAATACATGCTCCAGACCTAGTACAGTGCTTCATGATGAATTTGACCCTGGCTCCATCAACTTCAACTCATGATTTTACCTAATGATCCAAGAAAACTGGTCAAGTTCCAGCTGGGCTGGATTAAAGCCAGCAAAAAAGAGGGAGGCTTGAAGAAGAAAGGAGGCAAAGAACATATGCCAGCTGACCTTTAAAAAAGTTTTGAGAAGTTTAACAAATAATCATAATAACCTTCTGCTTACATCTCATTGACCAGAAATTGGTTTCATGGCCATACTTAGCTGTAAGGAAGATAGGAAAAATGTAGCCTTTTTGCCAGGTAGCCATGTGTCCAACTAAAATCCAGGGTTTCCATTGCTAAGGAAGAATAAGAGAATGGAATCTGGAATTGGCAACTAATAGTCTCTTCTTTGTGGTTAAAGCCAGCAGGCAGATTTGACCAGGGTGGGCAAAGCCAGCCTCTGGTCAGCTTGGTTCTAGGCCACTCAGGCTGGCCCAGTCAAAAGGGGTCTTCTATATAGCCAGTCTTTTCAACTAGAGTTCACAATATTGAGTTTGAAGCTCAAGTACCAGTTAGGACTGGTACAGCAATGTTATTCTATAAAAAATGGAAAAAACTAGGGCAGATGAGAGGCTTAGTGTACTTGTCAGAACTGTATCAATTATATGACAGAAACCCACCTTGAACTAATTTAAGCAAAAAGGAGGGTTTTATTGAAAAGACATTTGTCTAATACTCAGAATTTAGAAAGTAACAAATAATCTAGACTTTGAGAAAAAAACATATTGACCTAACCTTGGGAATAACCAGATCCTGAAAGAATCTTCTAATGATGGTAATATTCTAGGAGTTTTCCCTACTCCTCATCACTATTTCTTTTGGGGTCATCTTTATTTTCTTGAATTTCCCAACATGGTGAATATGTGGAATACCTCCTGACTACTCAACGAAAGGTCACATCCCACAGCTCCTGACAAGAAAGGAGGTAGAGATTCAATCCCTGGAAAGTTACTCTGGTTTGCCCAGTTTGGGAAATCTCCCCATCCATGGACCAATCACTATTAGCCCCAAACTGAACCAAATCTGTGGAAACAGGAAGAGTGGGACCTGAATATGAAGGAGAAAAGCCACTGAGCAAATAAACTCAACAGAGGTCTGCTACACTTGGAGTTTACATACTAAATTTTTGGAAGTCCTGAATACCAGTTCCAACAGATGAGTAAGAGGAAAAAAGAGAAGAGATGTTCTGTACATACTTTGGCATTTTAATATTTATTCAGAAATAATTTTAGGGTAAGATTCATTTAAGAGACTTTTCATTTCTCTGTGGAAACAAAAGATGTTCTTGATTAAGAGAAGGGTTCATTTTGTTCAGTTTTATAGAGACAAATATCTCTGGCCTTATATAATGGAGCTAGGCTTTTATTTTGTGTATGTTGCATAATCCTGATAGTTCTTCCACTCAACTGCATAAGAAGAGACAAAGAAACTCCTCTGAGTTCCCCTCTCAGTCAACCCCAAAAAACAGAGAGGGTGGGAATCCAATCAGTTATGCCCTGGCTTTGGATCAAATACTCTCTTGGTTTTCTGTGCTCTCATCCTCTGCTTGTTTCTAGATGGTGTACTTTTAAGGAATGTTTACATTCAGAATTTCTGTTTAAACTCTGGGGTGGAAGTAAAGAAAGCAAGTAGGCTTTCCACTCAACTTTGGTCCTCTGCCACCTAGGCCCAATCAGCCAAGCCAAAAAGAATTGTATGAAGGCTGCCCAGCCCACTGGACTATCCATGGGAGATTGGAGCCAACACCATCTAGAAATAAATTGTTTCTTTTTTCGTTTTCTATTCTGTGCATTTTTTTTTCTGAATTTGGGGATTCTCTTAGTTAAGTAGTGCTGCTGTAACAGAAATGCTACAAGTGAGTGGCTGTAACAAACAGAAATTTATTTTTTCACAGTTTAGGAGGCTAGAAGTCCAAATTCAGGGTGCCAGCTCTAGGGGAAGGCTTTCTCTCTCTCGGCTCTGGGGAAATGTCCTTGTACTTTGGTTCCCTGAAGATCTTCATGTGGAGTAGCATCTTTTTTTCCACATCTCCACTTGCTTCTCTATGCCTAATATGCTCTTTGAAACCTAGGAGGCCGTGGTTCCACCCTTTGAAATCTAGGATGCTGTGACCCCACCCTTCGAGATCTAGGAGACCATAGCTCCACCTTTTGAAACTGAGTCAACCCTGCTTCTTGTGTTCCGTTGAACAGTTCTGCCGATCTTCAAATTTCTCCAGGGATGGTTGTTTTCTTTTCTTGGAGGACAAGAGATTTAGCTTCTTTGGCCTGTTTCCTGCCTATTGAACTACAAGAGGCAGACAGCTTTCTTTCTTTTTGTCTTTTCTCTGTCTCAGTTTCTTCAGTCTAAGTTGATGGGTTTTCTGCTGTGATAGCTGGTTAGATTCATCAGTCACAGGCTTAATCTTTTTAACAAAGATTGTGTAGCCACGTACTTGGTAAAAATTCTAGAATAAGTGTCCTGAGTTTGTCCAACATAATTTTTCAAATCTTTAAGTTTTGTTTTCATTTTGCACAGTTCATTTTTAAGTTCATCTCTTTCTTGTTGCATTTTATTATTAGAAGCAAGGAGAAATCATGAGACCCGTTTAAGATCTTGCTTAGAAATTTCTTCAACCAAATATCCAACTTCATCACTTATAAGTTCTACCTTCCACAAAGCACTTGAACATAATTCAGATAAGCTCTTTGCCACTGCATAAAAAGCATTGCCCTTCCTCCATTGTCCAATCACATGTTCATCATTTCCTGTTAAAGCCTCATCAGAAACACATTTAATGTCCACTTGTCTAGCAACATTCTGTTGATGGCACCATATATATTCTCTAAGATGATAGAGACTTTCTCTACGGCTCTCCTCACTTCCTTTTGAGCCCTCACCAGAATTGCTTTTAATGTCTATAATTGTACCAACAGTCACATCAAGGCAATCTAGGCTTTTACTATCATGCATCTTAAAACTCTTCCAGCCTCTACCCATTACCCAATTCTAAAACTATTTCTACATTTTAGGTATTTGTTACAGCAACACCCCACTCTCCTGGTACCAAATTCTGTCTTAGTCATCTAGTGCTGCAATAACAGAAATACCACAAGTGGGTGGATTTAACAAACACATTTATTTTTTCACAGCTTAGGAGGCTAGAAGTCCAAATTCAGGGTGCTGGCTCTAGGGAAAGGCTAGAGCTGGCTCTCTGTCATCTCTAGGAGAAGGTCCTTGTTCCTTGGTTCCTTGGTGATCTTTATGTGGTGTAGCATCCTACCCTCCCCCATCTCTGTTTTCTCCCTTGTTTGTTTAATCTCTTTTGTATCTCAAGAGATTGACTTTAGACACACCCTACACTACTAATACTGTCTCATTAACATAACAAAGAAAACCCATTCCCAAATGGGATAATAACCACAGGTATACGGGTTAGGATTTACAACACATATTTTGGGGGGATACAATTCAAACCATAACAGAGGTATAGGTACCTTTCAAAAATAGAATCAAGGTGTTTGGATGCTCTGCCCTGGTTAGTTGTATCTGTTTTTGTTGTTGTTGTTATCTTTTGCAGTTCACACTCACATACAAATATACATACATACACTCAGACATTTATGTAGTTTATCACAACTACATACATGCACATATATGTGCGGTTCTGATATACTAAGATAGTGGGGTTCTGAAATAGATTTTTAGGTCTTTCTTACTAAGGTACTTATGAGACCCCCTTAGCTAGTGTAGATGAGAGTACATAGTATCTGTATTGCTCCAACCCAGAATCCTCTTATATTCTCTTTTATGGTCCTCATAGCTTTTATCAGGCCATCTAGATTGGGATTTGTGTCTTTCTTATTTAAAAGCCCTCATTACTATTTTGAGAGTAGTCTTTGTATCTATAAATGCTCATATTTCTTTATGAGTTGAATTCTATTGAGAATTCACTCTTCTAATTTGTTCCACAAAATACTTTCAGCCTGCTTTAGTTCTTAACCTTGAAATTCTATGTCTGTCTGTCTATCTGTCTGTTGTTGTCATTGTTAGGTGCCATCATGTCAGTTCTGACTCATAGCGACCCTGTGTACAACAGAACAAAACACTGCCCGGTCCTGCTCCATCTTCACAATTGTTATGCTAAAGTCCATTGTTGTAGCCACTGTGTCAATCCATCTCATTGAGGATCTTCCTCGTCTTCACTGACCCTCTATTTTACCAAGCACGATGTCCTTCTCCAGGGACTGATCTCTCCTGACAACGTGTCCAAAGTATGTGAGACGTAGTGTCGCCATCCTTGCTTCTAAGGAGAATTCTGCTTGTACTTCTTCCAAGACAGATTTGTTCGTTCTTTTGGCAGTCCATGGTATATTCAATATTCTTCTCCAACACCACAGTTCAAAAGCGTCAATTCTTCTTTGGTCTTCTTTATTCATCGTCCAGCTTTCACATGCATAGGAGGTGATTGGAAACACCACGCCTTGGGTCAGGCGCACCTTAGTCTTCAAGGTGACATCTTTGCTTTTCAACACTTTAAAGAAGTCTTTTGCAGCAGATCTGCCCAAGGCAATGTGTCTTTTGATTTTTTGACTGATGCTTCCATGGATGTTGATTGTGGATCCAAGTAAAATGAAATCCTTGACAACTTCAATCTTTTCCCCGTTTATCATGACGTTGCTTATTGATCCAGTTGTGAGCATTTTTTTTCTTTAATGTTGAGGTGTAATCCATCCTGGAGGCTGTGGTCTTTGATCTTGATCATAAGTCCTTCAAGTCCTCTTCACTTTCAGCAAGCAAGGTTGTGTCATCTGCATAACAAGGTTTTTAATGAGTCTTCCTCCAATCCTGATGCCCCATTCTTCTTCATATAGTCCAGCTTCTCAGATTATTTGCTTCAGCATACAGATTGAATAGGTATAGTGAAAAGATACAACCCTGACACACACCCTTCCTGACTGTAAACCACACAGTATCCCCTTGTTCTGCTTGAAAGACTGCCTCTTAATCTATGTACATGTTCCTCATGAGCACAATTAAGTGTTCTGGAATTCTCATTCTTTGCAATGTTATCCATAATTTGTTATGATCCACACAGTCGAATGCCTTTGCATAGTCTATAAAACACAGGTAAACATCTTTCTGGTATTCTCTGCTTTCAGCTAGGACCCGTCTAACATCAGCAATGATATCCCTGGTTCCACGTCCTCCTCTGAATCTGGCCTGAATTTCTGGCAGTTTCCTGTCAATATACTGCTGCAGCCACTTTTGAATGATCTTCAGCAAAATTTTGCTTGCATGTGATATTAAGGATGTTGTTCAACAATATCCACATTATAGGGGATCACCTCTCTTGGGAATAGGTATAAATATAGATCTCTTCCAGTCCGTTGGCCGGGTAGCTGTTTTCCAAATTTCTTGGCATAGATGAGTGAGCACTTCCAACACTGCACTGGTTTGCTATAACATCTCAGTTGGTATTCCGTCATCTCCTGGAGCCTTGTTTCTCACTAATGCCTTCAGTGCAGTTGGACTTCTTCCTTCACTCCCACTGGTTCCTGATCATATGGTACCTCCTGAAATGGCTGAACATCGACCATTTCTTTTTGGTATAGTGACTCTCTGTACTCCTTCTATCTTCTTTTTGATGATTCCTGAGTCGTTTAGTATTTTCTCCATAGAATCCTTCACTATTGCAATTCAAGGCTTGAATTTTTTCTTCAGTTCTTTCAGTTGAGAAATGCTGAGCCTGTTCTTCATTTTTGGTTTTCCATCTCTGGGTCTTTGCACATGTCATTATAATACTTTACTTTGTCTTCTTGAGCCACCCTTTGAAATCTGCTGTTCAACTCTTTTTTTTTTACTTCATCATTTCTTCCTTTTACTTTGGCTACTCGGTGTTCAAGAGCAAGTTTCAGAGTCTCTTCTGACATCCATTTTGGAATTTTCTTTCTTCCCTGTTTTATTAATGACCTCTTGCTTTCTTCATGTATGATGTCCTTGATGTCATTCCACAACTCATCTGGTCTTTGGTCATTAGTGTTCAACACACCAAACCTATTCTTGAAATGGTCTCTAAATTCAGGTGGGATATACTCAAGGTCATGACCCTGCTAGTATTTGTATACCAGTGGCATATCTTCCAGCATCACAGCAACAGGCAAGCCCCCACAGTATGACAAACTGACAGACATATGGGGGACCTATCTATTTATCTTCCCCTATCTGACTGTTTCTTTCATAGATAGATAGATAGTTCTGTGAGAGCAATGGTATTATGTTCCACAACCTTAGTAAGAAGAGTATTTCAAGATAATAAGGGTAATAGCAACTTTCATATACACTAAAACATGGATATCGTGTATGGCATGTCTTATGTCAATACTGACTACACAGTTGGAAGTGTATCTACTTAACAGTTTCACACACAGCACCTTAGAGGCTATAGTGAACATAGTTATAACTCAATATTACTTTCCTTCTCTTTTGTAGAGGGTAACCATGAAGGCAGTAGTTTCACAGGCTTCCAAGAAGGGACAGAAATAGGCTCAGAAAAGAGGGACTGTGGTTGCCAAATACAAGCTTCACTATCTTCTCACTGCTTCATACCTTAGCCTAGGCTGGCGTTTTCTGTGTTTTAGGAAGGAACCAGGGAAAGGCTTCCCAGGTTCAGGAGAGTTTTTAAGGGCCCATTTGGCTCCTCTGAAATCAGGGAATTGGTAAAAGACAGCCCTTCTCTTAACCTCCATTGTTTCATGGTAGCCTTGGGCACCTCAAAGAGCCCAACATTGTGCAGAAGACGTTAGCTATTCCTGCCTCAATTAAAAGTCTTACTATGATCATTAAGGTTTGTGTCAACTTGGCTGGGCCACGATTCTCAGTGGTTTGGCTGTTATGATATAGTTGGGCAGTTGTATGATGATGTGATCAACTCCATGATGGGATCTTCTCTGAGTAGCCAATCAGTTAAAAGGGAGTTTCCTTGGGCGTGTGGCCTGCATCCAATATAGGTGGACTTTCTGGCAAGGTTCGTGGGCTTTTGTTCACTCTGGATGCTGCATCTGGCTACTGTTTGGCTGACCTCTGGTTCTGGGGACTTGAGCTAGTAGCTTATCTGCCGTCTTACCTGCCAATCTTGGGATTCGTTGGTCTTTGCAGCCTGTGAGCAAAAGCCCCACCGTCTGACCTGCTGATCTGGCGTTTGCCAGCCCCTGCAGTTACTTGAATCAGGAGAAGCCTCTATCCTGACCCATGGAATTGGGACATTCCAGCCTCTACAACTGCATGAGCTATTTCCTTGATATTGCTCTCTGTATATATATTTATACACTTTACCAGTTTTGCATCCCTAGAAGCCTAAGACACTGACTGAAAAAGATTAATAAACCTGTAACAAATGTTAATCTTGAAATGGCTTTTCTTTTATCATTATTATTTGTGCTAACTTGCAAATACAATCATAATATAAGGAAAATGAGTTTGAATTAAAACACAGATTTTGCTATAGTTATTATTCTGATATATATATACGTACTATACATACATGTGTATACATATATATCTATAGTTTCTAAGCTAGTTAGATATCAACCATGTTGTTTTAACACAAGAGGTATAGCAACCAGATTTGGAAGATGCCACTTGCTATGGGTTAAAGCATAAAAGCTTATGAGCAACTTGTTTTTAAAAGTAAAATTGGAGACTCAGACAGAAAATCGTACACCAATGTTAATTGAGGCATTATTCACAATAGCTAAAAGGTGGAAACCACCCAAGTGTCCATCAACAGAAGAATGAATAAACAAAATGTGGTATATCCATACAGTTGATTATTATTCAGCCATAGAGAGAAATTAAGTTCTCATACATGCTACAACATGGAAGAATCTTGAAAACACTATGCTGAGAGAAATAATTCAGACACAAATATTGCATGATTCCACTGTGTGAAATGTTTAGAATAGGCAAATGCATGGAAACAAACATTTATTGGTGATTGCCAGGGGCTGGGGGGAAATGGGAAATAGGAAGTTATTGCTTAGGGAATGCTGAGTTTCTGTTTGGAATTATGAAAAACTTTTAGAAATAAATGGTGGTGATGATTGTACAGCATGATGAATGTAATTAATGTCATTGACTTGTGTGCTTGAAATTGATTGAAATGGCAAAGTTTTGTTACACATATTTTACCACAATCAATTTTTTTAAAAGTAAATTTGAACAAATTGACGTTTTTTCCTAAAATATTGTCACACCCATCTCTTGCATTTTGATATATCTAGGGCTAGGGACACTCTCAGTGTTATGCTTCGATCCCTTTGGATCCCCTTTACCATTTCTGAGTGGCCCTCCATCAGCTTCTGGCCAGTACCTGAGACTCATTAAAACTGCCTGAGGCCAAGTGAAGCTGCTTTGCCCACAGACTAAGACCAAAGGTAAGTGCCTGTCTTAGTCACCTACTGCTGCTATAACAGAAATACCACAGGTGTAATACTTTAACAAATAGAAGTTTATTCTCTCACAGTCTAATAGGCTAGAAGTCTGAATTCAGGATGCCAGCTCCAGGGGAAGTCTTTCTCTCTCTGTCGGCTCTGGAGTAAGGTCCTTGTTGTCAATCTTCCCTTGATCTAGGAGCTTCTCCACGCAGGAACCTCGGGTCCAAAGCATGCACTCTGCTCCCAGGACACTGCTTTCTTGATGGTATGAGGTCCCCGTTTCTCTCTTTTATATCTCAAAAGAGACTGGCTTAAGACACACTCTAATCTTGAGATCTCATCAACATAACTGCCACTAATCCATCTCATTAACATCATAGTGATAGGATTTACAACACATAGGAAAATCACATCAGATGACAAAATGGTGGACAATCATACAATACTGGGAATCATGGACCAGCCAAATTGATAAACATTTTTGGGGGACACAATTCATGGCCTTTGGCCAATCACTGATGCAGAAATATGAAAGGTCAGCTCTTTTCTCCACCAATTGGGATAAATTCTGAGGTGATTTTACATTCCAGAGAATTTTACATTTCTACAAAATCAAACTGAGGGTCTCACTTGACTTCTGCTTCCTTGTCCTGCTAATCCCACTCCCTTCCTAGTTTCTCTTGCACTACTTCTTCTATAAATCACTTGTGCACAAATCCTTGTTTTAGAGTTGGTATGCTTCTGAGAAATCTTCCCTAAGGTAATGTGCTCTGTTGAATAGAAGAGAAAATGGCAAACTTGGTGATGTTCTGTCAGAAATTGCACAGGGCTCTGAGTTCACCCACAGAACTGCCCTTCATAGAAACGTCACTTGTCAGAGGTATCACTTCAAAGGAAGGTTGAAACCCTTCCTCAAACTAAACATGAATGAGGATTATTTTGATCTATTCAGTCATTGTACCTCAGGAAGAAAAAGAAGTCAATGTCCATATATAGTTAAAGTTTCTTATATCAATTGAGATTTTTTTTTTTTAGAGAGAGAAATGCATCGCAATGTGCTCATCTTCTAAAATTAATAGTGGGGAAGTTGAATTCTACTGATTTACTTGGAAAACAATAAAAACTCCACTTCTGTTACTATGATGACCAAATAAAGGTGTGAAATAGAGAAAGAAAAGAGAGAGGATAGGGAATGAAGACAAAGAAACACAGTGAGAATCAGAACTTAAAATGTCTGATGTTTAGAAAGCGCTTATCGTAGGCCAAGTACCCCTGTCTATCTATCTCTCTATCTCCACACAACAACTCTTTCACTTGGGGTCTATTGACTATTCGTATCTTCATATTTCATATGGGAAAACTGCAACACTGAGATGTTAAGGAATTTGCCCAAGGTTGTCACAGTTAGTAAGTGGCAGAGCTGAAGTTTAGCCCCAAGAAATCCGGCTCCAGTGTCTGTACTCTAGTCCACTATACTGTAGTACTTGTCCTGGGAGAGAGTGAGAGAAATAAGTAGAAAGAAGCAGAGACAAAAGCGGGAGGGGGAAGAAAGTTAATTAAACTTGCAAAAACTGACCCACAGATAAAGATAAATAATCCAACAGAAAAATATCTACACATACAACATACGCTCCCCAGAGGGGCAATGGGAAATTGATATAAAGACAGTCACATTGTAACACAGTCATACAGAGAGATACATATACAAAAAAAGACTTTATAAAGACAAACCAGTATACACACACAGGCAGAAAAGGATATACATATAAATAAGCAAGGCTCTAGAAGAAGAATGGGATGGGTCAGCTGAGGATATGGGGAACTGGAATTCGGGCAGACAGCCCTTCAGGTGTTGAAAGAATGGCATTGGTGGTGTGGTCTAAGGGCAACTATCTATCTTCACAGATAGAAAAAGAAGGAGAGAATGCATTTGTTTACAGTATCTACCCATTGCCGTCAAGTCGACTCCAACTCATAGCTACACTATAGGACACAGAACTGCCCCATAAGGTTTCCAAGGAGCGGCCAGTGGACTCAAACTGTTGACCTTTTGATTAACAGCCGTAGCTCTTAACCACTGGGCCACCAAGGCTCCTACAGCATCTACTGCTGCATAAAAACCACTCCAAAACTTGATGGTTTAAAACAACAGCCATTTTATTACATGTCCTCGTGTTGAGTGTTAGGAATTTGAGCACTCAGTTGGGAGATTGTTTTTGCTCCACATGGTGTTGATTCATCAATTTTCATTGGTTGGCTGGAATGGGCTGGAGGGTCCAAAGTGGCTTCACTCTCATGTATGGCATTTTGCCATGGTCAGCTGGAAGGCTAGACACAGATCACACACTCTCTCTCCATGTACTCTCAGATCTCTTCATGTGGTCTCTCCAGCAGTGTGGTTTGGTTTCTTTTATTGTGGTTCAGGGTTTCAGGAGCCCAAGGTAGAAACTGTCAATCTGGTAAGATCAAGGTCTAGAACTGACATAGAATCTCTTTCTCAGTACTCTTTTAGTCAAAATAGTCATATGCCAGCCCAGGTTCAAGAGGAGGGAAAACAGATTCTACTTCCTGATGGGAGGAGTGTTGAAGAATTTGTGGCTGTCTTTAATCAGCCACACCATTCCAGAAGAAATAGGGCTAGTAATGCACAGGTGTCTGAGAAATGGGCAATCAGCAAGGATTTAAGTTTCCAGAAGGAAATGTCATGGGAAGCTACAGTTTAAGAGCAGAAAATGTGCTTTCTGTGGCAACTAGTGAACCTGAGAGTTGGATCATAATGGAAAAGGAAAGAAATGAATGGACAGATTTTATGTTAATAGTCGCAAATCTTTATTTGAAGCTAACTAAATATGCAGTATTACTTGGCCCAAAAGGTGTTCTCCATGTTCTGGATTACTTGTTTACATTGTGCATATTGTGTTGACTTGCCTACATGGTTTTCTTGTGCAGACTCCATATCCATGTTTTTACGATTGTGAAGTTATGGTACTTTTCACTGCCCTTTATGTTTCTGTAGTATTTTCAATCTGTAAATACATCTTATTCCATAGAACCCATTGATAATTTATAGTCCTTGTCAGTTTCAGTCTATTCTGTTTGCTAATCAAGAAACAGAAACAAAGTAAGGAGTGAATGCCTGTATGGTAACAGGGATGACAATTAAGTAATTTGAACACTTATTTTCCCTTACTAAGCCAAAACGTTTATTAAAATTGGTGATGTGAACAAAGCACGGACTGGATCAAGTAGAGATCTGCCACACCATTTGCAAGCTGGGTGACTTAATATAAAGATAGTACTACTTATTTTCTAGGACTGATTATTCAAGAAAATGCATATTATGTGGCTAGCACATTACTGTCATTGTATTAGTTACCTAGTGCTGCTATCACAGAAATACCACAAGTGGACGGCTTTAACAAAGAGAAATTTATTCTCTCACAGTCTAGGAGACTAGAAGTCCATATTCAGGGTGCCAGCTCCAGGGGAAGGCTTTCTTTCTCTGTCAGCTCTGTAGGAAGGTCCTTGTTATCAATTTTCTCCTGGTTGAGGAGCTTCTCAGCACAGGGACCTCGAGTCTAAAGGATGCGCTATTCTCCTGGCTCTTGTTTCTTGGTGGTATGAGGCCCCCCTGTCTCTCAGCTTGCTTCTCTCTTTTATATCTCAAAAGAGATTGACTTAAAACACAACCTAATTTGTTGATTAAATCCTGACTCATTAACATAACTGCTGCTAATTCCACCTCATTAACATCATAGAGATAGGATTTACAACACATTGGAAAATCACATCAGATGACAAAATGGTGGACAATTACATAATACTGGGAATCACAGACTAGACAAGTTGACACACATTTTTGGGGGACACAATTCAATCCATAACAGTCATTCAATATATTGTACTAATCATTATGAATACCACATCAACTATAATATCATATCCTGAAGTACAACACTGTCAGTAATAGGATAATATCAATATACCTACAAGGAAGACCAGTTAATACGACTATTACTCAAATTTATGTACCAACCACTAATACCTAAGATGAGGAAATTGAAGATTTTTACCAACTTCTGCAGTCTGAAATAGATCAAGCATGCACTCAAGATGCACTGATAATTACTGGTAATTGGAATGTGCTGGAAGTCCTAGCTAGAGCAATATGGCAATTAAAATAAATTAAAGGCATCCAAATTGGTAAAAAAGAAGTAAAACTATCACTATTCACAGATGATATGATACTATAAATAGGAACCCAAAAGACTCCACAAGAAAACTACTGGAACTAATAGAACGATTCAGCAGAGTAGCAGGACACAAGATAAACATACAAGAATATGTTGGATTCTTATACACCAATAAAGAGAACTACGAAAAGAAAATCAGGAAAGCAATACCATTTATAATAGTCCATAAGAAAGTAAAATACTTAGGAAGAAATCTAACCAAGGATGTAAAAGACCTATATGAAGAAAACTGCAAAACACTACTGCAAGAAACCAAAAGAGATCTACATAAATGGAAAAACATACCATGCTCACAGATATGTAGACTCAACACCCTGAAAATGTCAATTCTACCCAAAGCAATTTACAAATACAACCCAATCCCGATCCAAATACTAACAGCATTCTTTAAAGAGATGGAAAATAATCATTAACTTTATATGGAAAGGAAAGAGGCCCCAGATAAGTAAAGCACTACTGAAGAAGAAGAATAAAGTAGGAGGACTCACACTACCTGACCTCAGAACCTACTATATAGCTACGGTAGTCAAAACAGCCTGGTACTGGTACAATGACAGATATATTGACCAATGGAACAGAATCGAGAACCTAGATATAAATCCATCACCTAAGGTCACCTGATCTTTGGCAAAGGCCCAAAGTCCATTAAATGGAGGAAAAGACAGTCTTTTTAGCAAATAGTGCTGGCAAAACTGTATGTCCATCTGTAAAAATATGAAACAGGACCCATACCTCACACCACACACAAAAACTAACTGAAAATGGACCAAAGATCTAAATATAAAACAGAAAACTATAAAGATCATGGAAGAAAAAATAGGGTCAACGCTGTAGTTGTTGTTGCGTACCATAGAGTCGATTCCGACTCACAGCGACCCTATAGGACAAAGTAGAACTTCCCCATAGGGTTTCCAAGGAGCACCTGGTAGATTCAAACTGTTGACCTTTTGGTTAGCAGCCGTAGCTATTAACCATCATGCCACCAGGGTTTCATACCCCCACACTTATAGCATTTTCTATTTTCCCAGGATCTAGTCACCAGGTCACGTATTTGTTTCCTCTTCTTTGTACTTTCTATTAGAATTAGTGTCTCTCTCATGCTCCACTAGTTGTTTTTTTTTTTTTTAATTGTACTTTAGATGAAGGTTTACAGAATAAATAGTTTCTTATTAAACAGTTAGTACACATATTGTACTACACTCTCCCTTCTCGACCTTGAGGACTGCTCCACTAGTTTTTAAGTGGAGTTACTGTGTGTTTTTTTAAACACTATTTTAGTATTTTTATTTTGTTCTTTATTTAAGAATTGTTTGAATTTATGCCTGTCCTCCCCACTTGATTATGAACTCATGAAAGGCAGAAGACCTGTACATATGTCCCCAAAATACCAACCAAAAGGCTTTGTTCATAAAAAAAAAAAAATTGCATAAAAGGAATTAAACTTGATAATTCACACACATAAGTCAATTGTATTAGTTTCCTAAGGCTGTTGTAACAAAATTCCACAAACTGGGTGGCTTATAACAACAGTTACAGTTGTTGTCTTATAGTTCTGGAGACTAGAAGTCCAAGTCAACGTGCCAGCTGGGCCATGCTCCCTCCAAAGCCTGTAGGGGAAGATCCTTTCTTGTCTCTCCCAGCTCCTAGTAGCCCCAGGTATTCCTTGGCTTGTAGATGTATCTTCACATGGCCATCCTTCCTCTGTATTTCTCTCTACGTCACTTCTCCTCTTTTATATGGACATCACTCAGATTGCATTAGATCCACCCTATGGAGGCCCGGTTGCCCAGTGGTTAAGCATTCACCTGCTAACCAACAGGTCAGCAGTTCGAATCCACCAGCCACTCTTTGGAAAGCCCATGGGCCAGTTCTACTCTGTCCTACAGGGTCGCTATGAGTCAGAATCAACTTAATGGCAACGGTTTTTTTTTTTTTTTTTTTTATCCCAGTATGAACTAGTTGCAGTCGAGTCAATTTCGAGTCACGGTGAATGCACTTGTGTTGAGCAGAACTGTGTTCCACAGGGTTTTTATGGCTAATTTTTCAGAAGTAGATTTCCAGGCCTTTCTTCTGAGGTGTCTCTGGTTAGATTCAAACCTCCAATTTTTTTGGTTAGCAGCTGGGTGTGTTAACCATTTGTACCACCCAGGGACCCCATTCCAGTATGACTTCATTTTAACTGTTAACATCTTCAAAGACCTTATTCCCGAATAAGTTCATGTTCACAGGTACCATGCATTAGGATTTCAAGGTGTCTTTTTAGGGGGCACAATTCAATCCATAATACCAATCATGCACTTCATTAACCAACCAAATACAGACATAATATAAAAACATACATACTGAATTTTTATAGCAACAGAAATATTTTTGTGCTGGCTATTTAACACATTTAGCCTTATGGTCATATTTCTGACTAGTTTTAATCAAGAAATAAATCATTTAGTGTCTTAAAAGAGAAGTGCAACTACAGTAGTATAATCTCTAGATTCTAGACCAGTGCTAAAATCCAAGTGTAGTCTCAGAACCAGCAGCATCATTGTGACCTGGGAGCTTGTTAGAAATGCAAATTATCTGCTCCACCCCAGATTTACTGAATCAGAATCTTTGGGTAAAAGAGTCAGGAATCTGTGTTTTAATAAACTGTCCAGGTGATTCTGATGCATGTTAAGGTTTGAGAGACACTAATCTAGATATTTATAAAATTCCCAAACTAGAAGACATTTGGAGATCACTTAGTCTTGCCCTTTGTTTATTGGATGAGAAACTAAGACTAAGAAGGAATAAAGCACTTGCCTAAGTGCCAGAATCAAGATGATAGCCAGAACTTTTGATTCTCAGCCCAGTGTTCTTTTCAATTTAACTGTCCTAAAAAAATTATTTCGTCTTAAAACAAAACTTCTTCAAAATACAATGTGGAATTTGAGAACCAAATATAATCTTCACACATTGCAAATTTTAAAGTTAATCACAAGTTATTAAATAAAGAGATGTGTGGAAAGGTTGTACTCTTTTGGTGTTGGGCAGGAACGGTGCAGCACACAGCCTTTCGATTGGTACTTTCACTGAGCAGTAAACATGCAGGAACTCGCAGTACTTATGTATACACACAGTTATACACAAGGGAAATTTCACTCCAGATATGCGCCTTCCTTATAATGAAGCCCTTCATGTCACTGATGGATTTGGGCAGAGCAGACATCCATGTCTCGTTTCAGACTTCAGGGGAAAAACATTCAGTCTTAACCATTAAGTATTTTGTTATCTGTAGGTTTTTCATAGATTTTCTTTATCAGGTTGAGGGAGTATTCTCGTGTTCTTAGTTTGGTGAGAGTTTTTTTTTAATCATAAATGGATGTGGGATTTTGACAAATGGTTTTTCTGTGTTTCTTGGCAGGATTTTTCAATATGATTTTTTGTTTTTTTAGCTTCAATATAGTGAACAATATTGATTTATTTTTTGTTAAATTTGCCCTGCATTCCTAGGATAAACCCCACTTGGTTATGTTACATTGTCCCTTTAATATATTTTGGGTTCAGTTTGCTAAAATTTTGTTAGGAATATTTATATTGATGTTTATGAGAAATATTGATTTTCTTGTTTATTTTGTTTTTTCTTGGCATGCCATTGTCTAGTCTTGGTATCTGGATAATGCTGCCCTCATATAATGAGTTGGGATATAGTCCATATTAAATTTTTGGGACGATTTGTCTAGAATTGGAATTATCTCTCCCTTAAATATTTGGAAGAGCTTACCAGGCAAGTAATATGAACCTGTAGTTTTATTTGTGGAAATTTTTATAACTACAATTTCAATTTCCTAATTGATATAAAAAAAAAATCTGGGTTGCTGTTGAGTTGATTCCGACTCATAGCGACTCTATAGGAACGGAGAAGAACTGCCCTCATGGGGTTTCCACGGAGTGTCTGGTGGATGTGAACTGCAAACCTCTTGGTTAGCATCCCAGCTTTTAACCACTGTGCCACCAGGGCTCTACAGGTGCAGAAAACAAAATATTTTTGATAAGTTTTAATATTCGTTCATAATAATAGTAACAATAATAATAAACTCATAGGGGTATTCAAATCATCTATTTCTTCATGACTAAACTTTGGTAATGAGTGTCTTTCAAGGAATTTGTCAATTTCATCTAAACTGTTGAATTTACTGACAAAGTTGTTAACAATATTCTTGTAGTATCCTTTTAATATCTGTAGAATCTGTAGTGATGTCACCGCCCTCATGCCTGTTATGGGAATTTCTGTCTTACCTCTTTATCCTGATAGGCCTGGCTAGAAATTTTCCAATTTTATTGATCTTTTCAAAGAACCAGCTTTTGGTTTCAGTGATTTGCTCTATTGTTTTTAAGTTTTCTGTTTTATTGATTTTCACTTTGATTTGTTTTCCCTCTTTTCTGCCTTGTTTTGGATTTAGTTTGTTGTTTCTCTAGTTCTTAAGGTAGAAGCTAAGGTTATTGATTTGAGACCTTTCTCATTTCTAACACAGGCCGTTAGTGCTAGAAATTTTCCCCTTAGTGCTACTTTAGTGGAGTCCCTGGTTGACACAAACAGTTAAGTGCTTGACTACTAGCCCAAAGGTTCGCAGTTTGAACTCCTTTCAAGTTTCCTCAGAGGACAGGCCTAGAGATCTGCTTCCAAAAGGTCACAGCCTTGAAAACTATGGAACAGTTCTACTATGCACACATGGGATTGCCATAAGTCAGAATCAACACGACTGCAAATAACAACAAAAATTATAGTGATATCTCACAAATTTTGACAGGCTGTGTTTTCATTTTCATTCATTTCAAAATTGTTCTGATTTTTATATTTATTTCTTCTTTGTTCCATATATCATTTAGTTGCAAAGTATTTGGGGATCATCCAAAGATATTCGTGGTGTTGACTTCTAATTTAATTCCACCGTAGTCAGAGATCATATTTTGAATCCTTTTGAATATACTGAGATTTGTCTTATGGCACAGATACGGTCTATCTTAGTAAATGTTCCATGTGCTCTTGAGAAGAATGTGCATTCTATTGTTTCTGGGTGGAGTGTTCTAAAGATGTCAATTTGGTCAAGATGGTTGAGAATGTCTTTGAAGTTTTCTATATCTTCACTGATATTCTGACTACTTGTTCAATCAATTATTCACAGAGAAGTATTGAAATTTCTGCCTATATTTGTGGATTTGTCCATTTCTCCTTGCAATTCTATCAGCTTTTGCTTTATTTTTAAACTCTGTTACTAATCAAAAGGATAGCGGTTTCAACCCAACAAGCAGTGCCACAAAAGAAGGGCCTGGTGATCTGCCTTCAGTATGGATTGCACCTCAACATAATAAAAACAAAAATCCTCACAACTGGACCAATAAGCAACATCATGATAAATGGAGAAAATACTGAAGCTGTCAAGGATTTCATTTTACTTGGATCCACAATAAATGCCCATGGAAGCAGCAGTCAGGAAATCAAATGACATGTTGCATTGGGCAAATCTGCTGCAAAAGACTTCTTGAAGGTGTTGAAAAGCAAAGATGTCACTTTAAGGACTAAGGGGCGCCTGACCCAAGCCATGATATTTTCAGTCACCTCATATGCATGTGAAAGCTGGACAATGAATAAGGAAGATTGAAGAAGAATTGACACTTCTGAATTACGGTGTTGGCGAAAGATATTGAATATACTATGGACTGCCAGAAGAAGGAACAGATCTGTCTTGGAAGAAGTACTGCCAGAGTGCTCATTAGAAGCAAGGATGGTGAAACTTCATCACACATACTTTGGTCATGTTATCAGGAGAGACCAGTCCCTGAAGAGGGACATCACGCTTGGTAAAGTAGATGGTCAGCAAGAAAAAGGAAGACCCTTAAAGAGATGGATTGACACAGTGGCTGCAACAATGGGCTCAAGCAAAACAATGATTATGAGTATGGCACAGGACTGGACAGTGTTTCGTTCTGTTGTCCACAGGGTCACTTTGAGTTAGAACCAACTCGATGGCACCTAACAACAAAGTATTTTATAATTTTTAAGAACTTTATTTACTTTTAACATTTTTGGGGTCCTTATATCTCAACCGGGTTTCTTGTAGGCAGCACATATTGCAGGCAGCATACAGTTGGGAGTTGCTTTTTTTTTTTATCCAATCTGATAATCTCTGCCTTTTAATTGGAGTGTTCAGTTAATTTACATGTATTGTGATTATAGATATGATTACTTTTAAATGTCATCTTTCCATTTGTTTTTTAACTGTCTTATCTATTCTGTCTTTTCCCCATTTTTTAAATTTGCCTTTTTTTTTTAATCAGTTGAGTGTTTTCTATTATTTAAGTTTATTTCCTTTGTTGACCTATTATCTGAGTCTTTGTTTTGGCATCTTTATGGTTCCTTTAGTGTTGATGCTATTGTTGTTGTGTGCTGTCGACTTGATTCCAACTCATAGCAACCCTATATTACAGAGTAGAACTGCCCATGGGGTTTCCTAAGCTGTAATTTTTACAGGAGCAGATTGCCAGGTCTCCTCGGAGCCACTGAGTGGGTTCAAACTGCCAATATTTCGGTTAGCATCTGAGCACTTACCCATTGCACCACCAGGACTCCTTAGTGTTGACAGAACACATTAATTTATCCAGTTTATCCTCTAGTGTTGTTATATTACTGTAAGTATTGTAAAAGAACTTTATTTTGATATTACTTCTATTTCTCCCTCTTAGGCCTTTTTGCTATTTATGTCATACATTTCTCTTCTAAATGAGTTATAAAATCACAATACAATAATATTATTTTTGTTTAAATAGTCAATTATCTTTCACAGAGATTTAAATGATAAGAAAAATTTTACATATATATCCATGTAATTACTATTTCTAGAGCCCCTGGTTGGTGCAAATGGTTAACCCACTTGGCTGCTAACCAAAGAGTTGGCAGTTCAAGTCCACCCAGAGGCACCTCGGAAGAAAAGTCTGACAATACACTTCTGAAAAATCAGCCATTTGAAACCCTATGGAGCACAGCTCTACTCTGACACACATGGTGGTGCCATGAGTTGACATCAACTCTGCGGCAACTGGTTTTAGTTACTATTTCCAGTGCTCTTATTTCTTTGTGTAGATCTATATTTCCATCTGGAATAATCTTCCTTCAGCCTGAAGCACTTCCTTTCCCATTTCTTGTAGTGCAGGTCTACAGGTGATGATTTATTTGTGTTTGTATATTTGATAAAATCTTTTGTTTCAACTTCAGTTTTGAAGGTCAATTCTAGATTGACATTTTTTATTTCATTAATTTAAAAATACAGTTACACATCTTCTCAGCTGCACTGTTTATGATGAGAAATCTGCTGCCTTATCATTGTTCCTCTGTATGCAATGAGTCTTTTTTTCTTGCTGGTTGCTTAAGACTTCCCATTTTTCTTCTAGCTTTTTTTTACCATTATCCATTACCATTACCCATTACCATCGAATCAACTGCGACTCATAGTGGAATATAATTATAATTGCTGTTTTTTTTTTTTTTTCCTAATAATTGCTGGTTTAATGTTTTTGTTTTTGTTTTTTCCTTCCTGGTAATTCTTTAATATGTGTCATTTCTGATTTTTCTCTTCATTATTGATTATATTTATTGTTTTTTTTGTGTTTTTTTTGTATGCCAAGTAGTTTTTGATTGGATACCAGGCATTATAAATTTTACCTTGTAAGGTGTTGGATATTTTTGTATTCCTATGAATAATCTTAAAGTGTGTTCGTGGGATGCAGTTACTTTACATGGAAATAGCTTGTTTGAGTTTTGCTTTTAAGATTTGTTAGGCATTTGGGCTGGTGTGAATGTTGTTGTTAGTTACTGTCAAGTAGGCTCAGACTCATAGTGACCTTACGTATAGCAGAACAAAACACTACCCAGTCCTGTGCCATCCTCACAGTCTATCTCATTAAGGGTCTCCCTATTTTTTCGCTGACCCTCTACTTTACCAAGCATGATATCTTTCTCTAGCAATGGGTCCCTCCTGATGACATGTCCAAAGTAAGAGAGACAAAGTCTTGCCATCGTTGCTTCTAAGGAGCATTCTGGCTGTACTTCCTCCAAAACTGATTTATTTGTTCTTCTAACAGTCCATGGTATACTCAATATTTTTTACCAACACCACAATTCAAATGCATCAATTCTTCAGTCTTCCTTTTTTCATTGTCCAGCTTTTACACACTTATGAGGCTACTGAAAATACCATTGGCTTGGGTTAGGCACATAATGTTTTTCACATAATATTTGTGAACTCACACAAGGCTGTCAATAAGCTGTTAAGATTTGTTAGCCATTCCAGTTGATGTGCATAGGAAATATTTACAGCCTTGTTTAATCTCTGAGTACTGTTTGCTCTAATCTTTTGGGTAGTTCTTTCCCTGGCTTCTCATTCATGTCCTTCAATGCTGAAAACTCAATGGGAGGCCTCTGCAGATCTCTGGAGTTATCTCTTTGTACAGCTTTCTCTTCCCTTGTACTCTGACCTGTGCATCCTACTCAGATTCTTGCTTCATTTGTTCAACTCAGAGATTTCACTCAGCTCCTTCCGTGTTCCCCTGCATCGTGTCCTGGAAATTCTCTCAAGGCATTTGATTAGGGTAATTATAGGACTCATCTCATTTGTTTCCCATCCCTCAGAGCTCACTGTTCTTATGTACAGTACATTGAAAATTGTTTCATATTTTTTTTTTATTTGTTTCATGTATGTAATTATATCCCTGTTTCTTTACCTTGCCCAGAAGTGGAGGTCCTCTGCTTTTGTTTTGATTAGGCTTGCTGTATCTTTTTTTATGCTTTTACTTTTAACCTACCTGTTCTTTTCTACTTAAATTCCATTTCTTATAGACAGCAAATAGTTTGGTCTTGTTTTTTCTTTTTTTTTTAATTATTAGTCCAAAGTGACTATCTCTCCCTTTTAATTGGTGTGTTCGGCCATTTATGTTTAATGTAATTATCAATACTTACGGGTTTAAAACTATCCTCTTGCTATTAGTTTTCTAACTGTTCCATCTGCAATTTGATCTTCCTTTTTTTGGACTATTTTTTTACTCCATTTTATTCCTACTGTTGAATTATTACCTATTCCTTTTTATTTCATTTTTTAGTGATTGTTCTATGATTTACAATACACATCATGTACTTAGCACAGTCCATCTACATATAATTTTTTTTTTGCCTCACACATTATCTACAAACCATAAAACCATATATTTCCATTTCCCCTCCTCTCCTTTGTGCTATTTTTTGTCATGCATTTTATTCAACAAATTCTTTAAACTCTACAACACATTGATTGCTTGCTTTAATCAGTCATTATCTTTTAAGGAGATTAAAATATGAATTGAAATATCTTGTGTGTATATGTGTGTGTGTATTCATCTATTTACCATTTCAGGCAACTTTCATTTCTTAGTATAAATATCTTTCTGATATCATTTTTCCTTCTTCCTGAAGATGATCCTTTAACATTTCTTGTTGTATATGCTTGCTTAAAATGGGTTCTTTCAGCTTTATCAGTCTTAAAACATTTTTTACTTTTGTATTTGAAACATATTTTCACTGGCTAAAGATTCTATGTTAACAGCATTTTCTTTCAGTGCTTTGGAAATTTTGCTCCATAGTTTTCTGGCTTATCCTGTTATCAGTGAGAGGTCTGCTGTTATTCTTAGATTTGTCCCTTTGTAACATGACTTTTTTTCTGTCTGCTGTTAATATTTTCTCATTCTTTGGTTTTTGTGTAAACTGATTATGATTTGCCTTGGCATAGTTATCTTTAAAGTCTCCTAATTAATTTTAATGAGCTTCTTGGGTCAATGGGTTTATCATTTTCATCAAGTTTATAAACATTTTAGCCATTATTTCTTCAACTATTTTTCTGACCTTGCCCATTTCCTCTGGGATTTCAATTACACCTATATTAGACTGCTAGATATTGTCCTACTGGTCATTGAGTATTTATTTGTTTGCTTGTTTTTAATAATTTTTTTTCTTTTTGTTTCAGTGCAGATAAATTCTGTTGCTATGTCTTCAAGGTCATGATCTTTTCTTCTCCAGTGTCTAGTCTATTATTAACTTCATACAGTGACTTTTTCATCTCAGACACTGTATATTTCATCTCTAGAAGTTCCATGTGAGATACTTGTGTGTTTTGTATTTTTCTTATCATCATTTCATGTTTTGCTCTACCTTTTTGAGCATCTAGGTCATATTTATAAGTGCTGTTTATACATCCTTGCTAGCTTCATCATCTCTGTCATTTTTGGGTCTATTTCTATCAATTGATTTTTCTTCTGTTTATAGGTCATTTTTCTGCTCATCTGCAGAAAATGCTTAATTTTAATTTTTGTTTGGGGATTGACATTGTGGATTTTACATTAGTTGCTGTATTTTGTTATATTCCTTTAAATTGTATTGAATTTTGTTCTGACACGTTACTTGTTAACATATAAGTTAAAGGTAAATTACATAACAGGTAAGTTACTTATGGTAAATTTTATCATTTTGAGTCTTGATTTTTGAGCTTTGTTAGGGTGTGTTCAAAGCAGCCTCAGTCTAAGGCTAATATAGCTCCATTAAGGTGACACCCTTCTGAGAATTCTCTCCATTGCATTTTGTATTATATGGTCTACACATTCACTGGTGGGAACATGAACAGTTTTCAGCCTTGTGTGATTTCTAGGAATCACCCTGCCAACTACTTTATGGTGATTCTTTTCCTGGTATCACATAATTTTTTTCTCATTCATGTTGCATTGCACACACAAGTTGCCTTAAAGTCTGTCTCCAGATCCCAAGTACATACCAGAGTACTCGAATGAGAATTCCACCCAGTGGTACCAACCATAACATGGGTTTTATATCCATTTATCCTGATCAAGTCATGCACATGAGACATGCACACAGTGTTGGCAATAGTGAAAGCTGTTTAAATTACCCATAGACAACAGATGGTGAACAACAGGAGAAGTTCCGTCATGAGGAGTCCTCCCTATATGCTCAAAAGCTATCTGGGCTGAATGGAAAACCTCCACGAGTGCCTCCTCTCTGCGCTGTGGATGAAAGACTCTGAGGTCCTTCCCCCACTTGGTTTTACATTCCAAGGGGTTGTATATTTCCCTGCACTGAGTGCAATATAAGTTTTCCTGTCTGATCACCCAAAGAGGTGAGTAGTCAGACATGGTGGGGGGTG
Organism: Trichechus manatus latirostris; assembly: GCF_000243295.1. NCBI lineage: Eukaryota > Metazoa > Chordata > Mammalia > Sirenia > Trichechidae > Trichechus > Trichechus manatus. The sequence continues at coordinate 967,686 of NW_004444184.1, forward strand.
GGGGGCCAGCTCAGAATTCTTACCCTGGAATTGTATCTCTTTAGCCCAGCTGCTTAGACAAACCATTAGGCTTCAGAGGGGGAGGCACAATGGTTTGTTTTGAAGCCCGAAGATGCTAGCCAGGGGGAAGGAACAGGGAGTAATTATAGCTGTTGAAGCCTTCCAAAGGACTGCCTCCTCTCCCATGTGTAAATCACTACTCAGCCAAAAACTCAAGGGGACCCCCTCTGCAAATCTCTGAAACTGTCTTATGGTTTCCTCCTTTCTAAGACTCTGTCCAGAAAATTGTAGCCAACTCAGCTTCCCCAAACTCTGGCTTCTTTCTCTCCAACTTAGCAAGACCATCCAGTCTCTGTTTGGGTTCCTCTACCTGTACTGCAGCATGAAAACTACCTCTAAGATATAAACTGGTAAAATCTTAGGGCTCACTTTGTTTGTTTTCCTCATCTCAGGGATCACAGTCCTGTTCTGTCTCTTGTACAATGTCTGAAAACTTTCTAACATGACTCTCTTTTTAGTTGTTTAGGTAATAAATGAGGGTAAAATCTGGCCTCTATTAGTTCATCTTGACTAGAAAAGAAAGTTGTATTTAAAAAATTTTAAGTGTATTTATAAACAAATAATTATTTGCTCGTAAATCTTTTAAAATAATTTACTTTTGAAATAGAAATACAATTAAATTTCCCATGAAGGAATTCTGAGATGTTTATAGATGTGTGAACAACTTAGTTTTTAAAGACTTACTGAAACCTTGAAAACGTTGCAATTTTCACCACGATGTGTTTGTCATTTCTTAGCATCTTTTTCATTTCTTTTCAGTTCTGTCTTCCACATATCTTGTTACCATACTTAAAAATTAAACTCCTAACTGACCTTTTCTAGCTCCATTATTGACCTCATTTAAGATTTCTTGCCCATCAATGCCAAATTACTTATTTTTAAGCACTATTTCATCATAATATTATCCTGCTCAAAACTAAAAGGTATCTTTCTAATGTTTACGTAATTAAATAAGAACTCTCAAAAATCTGAACTATCTTATATACTATACCACAACATAAATGTTATTAATAGAATTATATTTTGCCTAGTTTCAAGATCCTCCATAATTTTCTTGTAACCTTATTTCCACTAATAGTACAAATCACAGACACAATGGTATTAAACTGGGATATGTTTAACACACTGTGTATACGGTTTCTGTAGTCCCAGAACTAATATTCTTGACCACTATATGTAAGCAGTCAACATAAAAAGATAAAGGATTCACTACATATGTTATACATATAGTGTTTAATTTTTATATAATATAGTGTTTAAGCACTTTACATATCATATAGTGTTTAATTTTCATAACAATCCTATAAAGTAGATTCTACTTCTATTATAAATTAAGTACAAATAATGACCAAAAACTAAGGTGTCCAATCCAAAAAGTTATTTAAAAAAAAGAATAGCAAATTAAAAATAAGAAAGACATAGATGAAAGGAATTAATAAAGTTAAAAGTTAGAATTCATATCTTAGTAAAAAGAAATTAATGACAGAATTGGAAAGCACAAGAAAAGCATATGAAAACACTGCAAGTTGAGCTGGTATAAATGGCTTCCATCTGACTATAAACATATAAAAAATTCTGGATAAAATATTTTTAAAATGGATTAATATAACCCTTAGCTGGAAGGAAAGAAAAGTAAATTTCAGGAGCCTGAAACATGGAATAAAGCTTATATAAGATGGAGCAGATGCCCTGACACAGGGAGTATTCAATGAGATATGTGAGTAGGGGCTGGGATTCTAAAGCAACCAAGAGAAAGGTGCAGTTTTAATGCAACCAAGCGTAACAAAGTATCCATATGATGAAAGATGGTAACACATTTTCTCAGATATATTTTTTAAGGATAAGAGGATTTGAACAACAAAATTAACAATTTTAAGAACAATTAGGGAGTACACATACTTCTCAAGCTCAAATGGGACTTTTTCAAAAGTTTACCAGGTCTGGGCCACAATGTAGTCTCAACAAATACCAAAAAACTAATAATAGATATACCACAGTCCCTAACTACTCCATAATAAAATAGAAAACCAACAATGAAAATATAGCCTAAAAAACAAAACAATAAATCAAAATCACACTGACAAATATCTGGACATTTAAAAGAGCACAATTTTACATAAATCATGTGCCAAAAAAGAAATCATAATGGACATTGTTATAACTAAATATTAAGCCATGAATTATAATTAAACTCCCATATAGCAAAACTTCTGGGATGCAATTAAAGCCATTTTTAAAGGAAAACGTATAATCTTAAAATCCATACATTACAAAAAAAGGCTAAAACTTAATGAGCTAATAGTTCCACCCGAGATTTCAGAAAAATAGTAACAGGATAAATCCTAAGAAGTAGAAAAAAGAAAACATAAAACTAAAATCAAATATCAAATAATCTAAAAAACAAAGACACAACACAGAGAATTAGATAAACCAAAATATTACTTTTTGGAAATGGCTAATGAAAAAAAAGAAAAAAACTTTAACAAAGGGAATGGCAGAGAGGGACAGAGAGAGAAAAGCAGTGGTATGCTGGTAAACCAGTTTTCCAGGGCAAGGACAGGCCTCAGTTTGTAGAGGTTTCGATTTCCATGGTGTAAGTATTTCCACCATTGCTGATTTCAATCAGCGCTATGACCTCAGTGAATGGAAAGCTGGGAAGAAATGGACAGACTTCTTTCCGGAGAACTGGTACAAGGCAGCTCGAGCATACCACTGGAGAGAAGTCACAAACAAACAATATTAGGAATGAAGAATATGTCTTGGAAGAAGTATGACCAGAATGCTCCTTAAAAGCAAGGATGGCAAGATTACATCTCACATACTTTGGACATGTTGTCAGGAGGGATCAGTCTCTGGAGAAGGACATCATGCTTTGTAAAGTAGAGAGTTAGCAAACATGAGGCAGACCCTCAATAAGATGGATTGACACAGTGGCTGCAACAATGGGCTCAAGCATAACAATTGTGAGGATGGCGCAGGACTGGGCAATGTTTCATTCTGCTGTACATAGGGTCGCCATAAGTTGGAACTGACTTGACCGCACCTAATAACAACAACAACAGGAATGAAAAATAGGACATAATATACTAAAGATTTAAAACATATAAGAGAATATTCTGAATAACTGTCAATATAAACAAAAACTTGGACACTTTGGTGAGTGGCGGCTAGGGTCTTAAAAGCTTGCAAG
>NW_004444184.1:971062-985418 GCF_000243295.1 Trichechus manatus latirostris
ATGGCCCCTGGATTCTCTATCAGCCCAGAACTAAAACAATTTCCGAGGCCAACTTTTCAGACAGGGATTGGACTGGACTGTGGGACATAAAGAGATACTTGTGAGGAGTGTGCCTCATAGCTCAAGTAGATACAAGAGACTAAACGGGCAGCTTCTGTCCAGAGGTGAGATGGGAAGGCAGAGAGGGTTAGGAGCTGGTTGAATGGATATGGGGAATCGGGTGGAAAGGAGGAGTGTGCTGTCACAGTATGGGGAGAGCAAGAAGAGTCACATAACAGTTTATGTATAAATTTTTGTATGGGAAAAAATTTAAAAAAAGAAATGTATTCAATAACAAATGTTTCATTCATAGAGAAAGAAACCTCTACTATTCTTCAGGTATTCATTAAAATATTGTGAACAAAAAATATATATATTGAAGAAAACTTGGACAAAATAGACAATTTTTTAGAGAAATACAACTTACTAAAACATACCTAAAAGAAAATCGATCTAGAACTAGATCATTAAGATAGTGAATTAATCATTTAAAATCCTCCTGTTAGTTAACAAAAAAAATAAACTTCAGGTTTTATAAATAAGTTATACCAAATACTTAAAACAAAGGTTCTTAAAGTCTAGTTCTCAGAACAAAAGCATCAGCATCGCCTGGGAACTTATTAGAAATGCTAATTCTCAAGACCCATCTCATACATACTGAATTAGTTTCCTAGGGCTGCCTTAATAAAGTACTACAAATAGGGTGGTTTAAAAGAACAGGAATTTATTCTTTCACAATTCTGGAGGCTGGAGGTCCAAAATCAGGGTGTCAGCAGGGGAAGAGCCCTCCTTGGCTCTCCCAGCTTCTGGTTGTTGTTGTTGTTAGTTGCCATCAAGTCAGCTCTGACTCTAGGCAACCTTATGTGTTCAGAGGAGAGCTGCACTCTGTAGAGTTTTTAAGGTTGTGACCTTTCAGTAGCAGATTGCCAGGCCTTTCTTCCCAGGGGCCTCTGGTTGGGTTTGAACCACCAACCTTTTGGCTAGTAGTCAAGTTCTTATCCTTTTGTGCTATTCAGGGATTCTCCAGCTTCTGGTAGCCCCAAGGATTCCTTGGTTTATGGTAGCATAACTCCAATCTCTGCCTCCGTCTTCACATGGCTGTCTTTCGTCAGTGTCTGTCTGTGACTCTTCTTCTGTTTTTATAAGGGCACCAGTCATATTAGATTAGAGTGCACCCTACTGTAACATGACCTTATGCAAACTTGACTAATCACATCTGCAAAAATGCCATTTCAAACAAGTTTACATTAATAAGTACCAGGGATTAAGACTTCAACACATCTTTTGGGGAGGACACAATTCTGCCCATAAACCAAAAAAATCATTCTGTTGCCATCAAATCAATTCTGATTCATAGTGACCCTATAGGATAGAGTAGAACTACCCCATAGTGTTTCCAAGGCTGTAAATTTTTACGGAAGCAGACTACCATATCTTCTCCCGTGGGGCAGCTGTTGGGTTCAAACTGCCAACCTTTCAGTTAGCAGCCGAGCACTTTAACCACTGCAACACAAGAACTCCATTCAACCCATACTCAAAACCAAATCCACTGTGGTCAAGTGGATTCCGACTCATAGCCACTCACAGGACACAGTAGAACTGCCCCACCGGGTTTTCAAGGAGCTGCTGGTGGGTTCGAACTGCCAGCCTTTTGGTTGGCAGCCGAGCCCTTAATTTGAATTTCAAATAAACAATGAATAACTTTTAGTATAAGTGTATCCCAAATATTGCATACTTTTACTAAAAAAGTCATAACATGAGATGTATAAATATATATTTGTGTGTGTGAGAGAGAAATTCAAATTTAACTAGATATCCTATATCTTCATACACACACACAGCTCATGCAATGATTTCTTAGTATAAGTATATGCAGTATTTGGATACACATTATACACACACACACACATATGCATATATAAAAAACTAGTTGCCGAGGCAGGCCAACATGATGCTATAGACAGAAGCACTACTGCAAGAAACCAAGAGACCTACGCAAATGGAAAAACATAACATGCTCATGGGTAAGTAGATTTAACATTGTGAAAATGTCGATTCTACCCAAAGCAATTTACAAATACAAGCCAATCCCAATCCAAATACCAACAGCATTCTTCAAAGCAATGGAAAAACTTATCATGAACTTTACATGGAAAGGGAAGTGGCCCCGGATAAGTAAAGCACTACTGAAGAAGAATGAAGTAGGAGGACTCGTACTACCTGACCTCAGAACCTACTATACAGCTACAGTAGTCAAAACAGCCTGGTACTGGTACAATGACAGATACATTGACCAACAGAACTGAATTGAGAACCCAGATGTAAATCCATCCACCTACGGTCACCTGATCTTCGACAAAAACCCAAAGTCCATCAAATGGGGGAAAAGACAGTCTTTTTAACAAATGGTGCTGGCAAAACTGGATGTCCATCTGCAAAAAAATGAAACAGGACCCATGCCTCACCACACAAAAACTAATTCAAAACAGATGAAAGATCTAAATATAAAACCAAGAACTATAAAGATCATAGAAGAAAAAATAGGGTCAACGCTAGAGGCCCTAACACATGGCATTAACAAGATACAACACATAACTAACAATACACAAGCACCAGAAGATAAGCTAGATAACTGGGATCTTCTAAAAATTAAACACTTAAACACTCATTAAAAGACTTCACCAAAAGAGTAAAAAGAGAACCTACAGACTGAAAAAAAAATTTTGGCTATGACAAATCCAACAGAGATCCAATCTCTAAAATCTACAGGAAAATCCAACATCTCTGCAACAAAAAAGCAAATAATCCAATTTAAAAATAGGCAAAGGATATGAACAGACACTTCATCAGAGAAGACATTCAAGTGGCTAACATGAGGAAATGTTCGCGATCACTAGCCATTAGAGAAATGCATATCAAAACTACAATGAGATACCATCTCTCATTACTGGCACGAATCAAAAAAATAGAAAATAACAAATGTTGGAGAAGCTGTGGGGAGACTGGAACTCTTATGCACTGCTGGTGGGAATGCAAAATAGTACAAACATTTTGGAAAACAATATAGTGCTTACTTAAAAAGCTAGAAATAGAAATACCATATGATCCAGCAATTCTACTTCTAAGAATATGTCCTAGAGAAATAAGAGCCATTACACAAGTAGACGTATGCACACCCATGTGCACTGCAGCATTGTTCACAATAGCAAAAAGATGGAAACCACCTAGGTGCCCATCCACAGATGAATGGATAAACAAACTATGGTACACAATGGAATACTACAAAACAATAAAGAACGACAATGAATCTGTGAAGCATCTCACAACATGGATGAATCTGGAAGGCATTATGCTGAGTGAAATAAGTCAATCACAAAAGGACAAATACTGTATTAGACCACTTCGGTAAAAACTCATGAAAAGATTTACACAAATAAAAGAAACAATCTTAGATGGTTATGAGGAAGGGGAGGATGTAGAGGGAGAAACACTAAATAGACAATAGATAAGTGGTAATTTTGGTGAAGGGAAGACAGTATGCAATACACGGGAAGCCAGCAAAACTTGTCCAAGGCAAAGTCATGGAAGCTCCATAGACACATCCAAACTCTCTGAGAGACAAGATTACCGGGCTGAGGGCTGTGGGGACTATGGTTTCGGGGAACATCTAGCTTAACTGGCATAACGTAGTTTATAAACAATATGTTCTATACTCTACGTTTGTGAGCAGTGTCTGGGGTCTTAAAAGCTTGTGAGTGGCCATATGAGATACTCCACTACTCTCATCTCGTCTGGAGCAAGGGAGAATGAAGAAAACCAAAGACACAAGGGAAAGATTAGCCCAAAGGACTAACGAACCGCAAGTACCACAGCCTCCACCAGACTGAGTCCAGCACAACTAGATGGTGCCCAGCTACCACCACCAACTGCTCTGATAGGGATCACAATAGAGGGTCCTGGATAGGGCTGGAGAAAAATGTAGAACAAAATTCTAACTCACAAAAAAAAAGAAAAAAAAAACCCAGATTTACTGGTTTGACAGAGACTGGAGAAATGCCGGGAGTATGGCCCCTGGACACGCTTTTAGCTTAGTACTGAAGTTAACCCTGAGGTTCACCCTTCAGTCAAAGATTAGACAGGCCTATAAAACAAAACAAGACTAAATGGACACACCAACCCAGAGGCAAGGACAAGAAGGCAAGAGGGGACAGGAAAGCTGGTAATGGGGAACCTAAGGTTGAGAAGGGAAGAGCGTTGATATGTTGTGGAGATGGCAACCAACATCACATAACAATACGTACATTAATTCTTTAATGAGAAGCTAGTTTGCTCTGTAAACCTTCATCTAAATTTAAAAAAAAAAAAAAAAAACCTAGTTACCGTCAAGTTGACTCTGCCTCATCGTCACCCCATATGTATTAAAGCAGAATTATGTTCATGGGGTTTTCAATGGCTGCTTTTTTTTTTTTTTTCTTGGAAGTAGATCACCGGCATTTCTTCTTACACATCTCTGGGTGGACTCAAACTGCCAACATTCTGGTCAGCAGCTGAGCATGTTAACATTTAACTGTGTGCACCACCCAGGGATTCCATATGCATATATACATAAACACATATATATAGTAAAAAAAAAAATTTTGTTGTTTATCTAAAATTCAAATATAGCTGGACATTTTGCATTTTATCTGTCTACCCTGGTGGTGCAGTGGTTAAGAACTCAGCTGCTAATCAAACAGTCAGTAGTTCATATCCACCAGCCACTCCTTGGAAATCCTATGGGACAGTTCTAGTCTGTCCTATAGGGTCGCTATGAATCAGAATCAACTCAACGGCAACAGGTTTTTTGTTTTGGATCCTATGCCAAAGTAATCTATCAATCCAATAAATCCAATAGAATCCCAACAGGATTTTTCACAGAATTTTAAAATGATACTAAAAATCATACAGAAGAGTAAAGCATGTAATATACAAATTTGAAAATGACTTTTGCCAAGAATAATGGGTAGGTTTTTGTCTTCGATCTTTATGATGCAAGACACATTTGTAAAACAAAATAAAACAACAAAAAAAGTATGTCCCCCCAAAACAGGAATGCCTTCTCCAAAGATAAATTTAATTCTCACTTCAGAACTCAAATATCAGCCCTGAATATACCTGCATTAGCCTATTGATTCCAGCCCGGTGGCAACAAAAGGGAAAAGGAGGATCCCCACATCACTGGTTATTTATTTAATTCATATCCTCTTCTTCTTTTTCCATCAAGGTCTCAAAGAGTGCTTTGAGTCCAAGGCAATAAAATGTAAGCATAACATGCTGTAATTTGAAAATTGGACCAATAAACAACATAATGATAAATGGAGAAAAAAATTGAAGTTGTCAACAATTTCATTCCACTTGTATTAACAATTAGTTTCTATGGAAACAGTAGTTTAAGAGATCATATGGTGTATTGCATTGGACAAATCTGCTGCAAAAGACCTCTTTAAAGTTTTACAAAGCAAAGACGTCACTCTGATGACTACGATGCTCCTGACTCAAGCCATCTTGTTTTCAATCACCTCATATGCATACAAAAGCTGGACAATGAAAAAGGAAGATAGAAGAATTGATACATTTGAACTGTGCTGCTGGCAAAGAATATTGAATACAACATGGACTGCCAGAAGAACAAACAAATTGGTCTTAGAAGAAATGCAACCAGAATGCTTCTTAGAAGCAACGATGGTGAAACTTTGGCCTGCTTACTTTTGACATGTTAATCAGGAAAGACCAATCACGAGAAAATGGCATCCTGTTTGATAAAGGAGAGGGTCAGTGAAAACGAGATGTATTGACACAATAGCCACAACAATGGACATAAATATACCAATGATCATGAAGTGGCACAGGATTGGGCAACGCTTCATTCTATTATACATAAGGTCACCATGAGTCAGAGCCAACTCAATGGCAACTAACAACAACAAATTGAAAATTTTTTATGACAGTTATTTGGCAATAGTTTCGTGATTCCAGGAGAGATCTGATCCTAGCTCTACCCCATGGACAGACCCATCATTTCATGAGAAAGATAAAACAGATAGATGAATGCTTTTGTAGGTCTAAGAACAATCTATCCTGGCAGATGGAACACAGTAATAGGAAATGCAGAGAAAGGGAAAACTTACATAAAAATTCGCTCATGGGTACAACTTGTGTCAGGATTTTTTAGATGCAAGAAACAGAAATCAACCCAGCTTAACAAGCATAGAGGAATGTATTGGAATATAGACGTACATGGGGCACCTTTACACAACTGTAGTGTCAGTCATGGAAAAGTCAGGAACCAGGGTATCTCTGGAGAGAGTGAAAACTAATGGGCATTCACAGCCAGATGGGATGAATAAGCTCCAGTCGCTTTTTTCACTTTTTTGGCATTCCTCATGAGATTCAAATTCCAAGGAGAGAAAAAGCATCTGATTGGTATAGCTTGGGTCATATATCCATCCCTTGACTATGGGAAATGGGGACATCTTGATTGACAGTCCCATGGTTGCATCCAATAGTGAAAGATTAGCTTTCCCAATGTGAGTTCAGCGCACTATTTCAGAAGAAAGGGAAATGGATTTTTGGCAGACACAAACAACAGATGTCCACTACATGGCTGAATAACACAATTTTAGGAAATATAGCAATGTAGAACAATGTTGTGCTTGCCGGTTGAACCTTGGTGCAAGATCATGGTTTTTGACAGAAGAAAGGATGCTCCCAAGGCTAATCACTCTAGAAAATGGTTAATACTATTGAAGAAAATGAGACAGGCCCTTGTCTGGGAAAGGAAGGATTTTTCTCCACTCTTTGGGGCTACATGCATTATGCTGACACCAAGTTGTTATTCTAAAGCTGCCTCTGCCTGTGGTGGCTGCTGAGAACCTCTACTTACTATGTGAGTAGCAACAACAACAATGAAGAAAGAGAAGTTATTTTCTGGAGTTTCCAATATTCATAACAGTGGTATGAAATCCTCTCATGTCAAGAAAGATACCTCTTAGTGGTAGATAACTGGTGAATGGCATAAAAACATAGTCCCTGGTGGTGCAAATGGTTAAGGCACTCGGCTGCTAACTGAAAGGTTGGAGGTTTGAGTTCTCCCGGAAGTGCCTTGGAAGAAAGGTTTAGTAATCTACTCCCAAAAGATCAGCCATTGAAAATCCTATGAAGCACTGCTTTACTCCAACATGCATGGGGTTGCCATGAGTCAGAATCAACTTGAAGGCTACTAGTTTGGTTTGGTTGGCATAAAAACACAAGACATCACCCCCCCCCCCAAAGAAAAAGAAAAACAGTAATTTGGACTGCAAGAGAGAGAATTCTCTTTGCCCAAAATCAAGATAGGCCATCATCAGTGGTGACCCAAAAAGGAGCTGTGGCCAGCAGAGTAGCCCTCAAGGGAAGCAGCAGCAGCACTAGCGTAGTAAAGACCAAGATGAGAATGCTGGAGTGAAAATTGCTTATACCAGATAAAGCAAATGTACCCTATACATTTAGTAAAAATCCATTTAACCATTCTTGCATAATGAAATAAAAAGATAAAGAAGTAAACAGAAATATATATAATTTCAGTTAGAAATAGTTGCTACCATTATTTCCACCAGATGGATTGACATAGTGGCTGCAACAATGGGCTCAAGCATAGCAACAATTGTGAGGATGGCACAGGACCAGGGAGTGTTTTGTTCCATTGTGCATAGGGTCGCTATGCGGTGGAACCGACTCAAGAGCACCTAACAACAACAACAGCATTATTTCCAACAGTTTATAATTTGTGCTTTATTTAAGGTATTTTTGATGTACAGAAGCTTGCCATTTTTACGTAGTTAAACATATTGTTTTTTTCCTTTGTAATTTCTTTCATTTCTCTACAAATGGAAAGTGCTTCCTTGCAAATGACCAGTGTTATTGTGCCCACTCTTCACTTTAAAGAACTTTGGCATAGACAGTGTGATATTCTGTATGTGTGACCTGGCTTAAAAACCAAAAAAAAACCAAACCCGTTGCCATCGAGTTGATTCCAAATCATAGTGGCCCTATAGGACAGAGTAGAACTGCCCTATGCAGCTTCCTAGGAGTGCCTAGCGGATTCGAACTGCTGACCTTTTGGTTAGGAGCCGCAGCTCTTAACCACTACACCACCAGCGGGCTCCAAAAACCAAACCTGTTGCCGCTTGGAGCGGCTGGTGGACTTGAACTGCTGACCTTGCGGTTAGCTCACCACAGCTCTTAACCGCTGTGCCACCAAGGTTAAGCTACACTTAATGTGTGGTCATTTGCTCTAATCATATCCAAAGGGTGATCAGCTGGCATTTAATCAGAAAGGTCACGTTCCAAAGACTACAAGGGCTTGGGCTAGTTTATCTGTGATCAACACCAGAACTTTTGCTAATCAATACATGAATGTCAGAAAAGGATTTTTTACTTTTGGTGAAATAGGTTCTTATTGGTAAAATTAATAGTATTCGAGGTATACGTATTTGATAAGAAAATTCCAGAGACACATCCCACCCTTGTATGAACAGTATAAAAGAATCTATGGAGCCCTATGTCCTGTTTGTTTAGGAATTAGATCCCTAATGAGATGCTTTGCATGTTTTCTAATAAAGTCTTGATTAGTAAATGTCTGTATGTGTGGCAGAATTTGGCCTGAGAATTCCTTTTCTTATAACCTGGTAGAGAGGTTGTGGGGTTATAGCTAATCCTCTACTACCTGCAACCCTTGGAGGCTACTCTTATTTAACAAAAACTCTAAGCATTGTGTAAGATTAAGCTGACTTAAGCAAGTTCACGAGGATAAATATCCACCTGTGTTCTCTTCTGATTTGTTTCATGGTTTTACCTTTTGTGTCTAACTCTTGATCCACCTGGAGTTTTTAATCTCAAATGGCTACAGGAACTCAGCCATGCATATAAATGATGAGGCAAGCTGGTGTAAAACAGGAGGTGAGAACTGTGCCAAAGTGCAGAGCATCAGGGGGCCGCCACTCCTCTCCTCTTGCCAATTGCTGCCATCTGGGAATATGGGTCCAGTGTTGCTGTATCTTCTGATTTACTTTTTCTTCCCAAAAGTTTATTCTTTTACATTTGGGTTTTGATGTAAATTTCCTTTTCTTTTCTCAGGTTTTAGAAAATTTTTATTGTATTTTGTGTCCATGTGGAAGCACTCCCAGAAATGGAAAATATGCAGTATGTTCCACTTAACTTTTTTGGGGAAAAAAAAAAAAAAAAAAAACAACACATGGCTAGATCCACTTTCTCCCTACCCAAGATGGGATTTGCTAAACCTTAGCTCCTACCCCGACCCCAAGCAAAAGCTGAAAAAGAAAGTTTGTGGCAACTGCTTTAAAAACAACTCAAAGTGTAAGAATTCACAGATGGTCAGTATTCAGATTTCTGTCATTTTTGCATTAGAAGGGTACCTCCTGCCTACTCTTACTATGTAACTTCAGCCATTCACCACTTCTTTCAAGTAAGACTAAACACAGGAAGTCCCTCCCAAATGGAAAACACTACACTGGTCTTGGTGCCACAGTCTTGGCATCATGGTCGGCCACAGTAGGCAGGCACGTGCTCCAGCCCGACATCAGCCTTCCAGGTTAAAATAAATGTGCACACAAGTATGTGCACATTTATGGATCTCCAATATCAGAAAGTGAACCCACTTCAGAGATTTACGAAACTAGGAAGAAGGGGTTGATGTTCCGACTGTGTGTGGACCACCCTACAGCAGGAGTTGTGGCTGATGTGGCACCTGTTTCGTCAGTATTAACGCCGCTTAACTAGCATCTTGCTGGGGGTGATGGGGGAGTTAAGAGACTAAGTAGCTGTAACAAAGTACAATGTAAATGAAATGGTGTAATTTATTGATTGCCCAAGGCATCTGGAACTAGAAAAATTTCTTTCCTTCACAGTCTTCTAAATGATCAGAGGGAATATATTTGCTGATTCCAGAATACAAATAAGACTCCTTTAATTTCTTCCCAATATCCACCCCCCCCACCCCAATCACTTTACACACCCAAGCAGATAAGGTACAAGGCAGGCAATTGCTTTCGTGAATTAGGAGGCAAACCATGTCCACTCAGGGGTGAGGCTGCTTGTCAAGGCCCTTCTGAAGGACCCAGCCCTGATGCTGCCCTGCTCGGGCCTCAAAGGGTAAGCGTCCATCTTCACTGAGATTTAAAGTCCCATCCTGGGAGCCTGCCACTGCCTGCTGGGCAGGGGGACTTCACAGGCCCTCCTGTTTCTCCTACGAGTCCCCAACAGGCATCTGGGCCTGGTCCCTCCACCTCCAGCATTGCTTATGTCTCATTTGGTTAGTAGAGGTGGGCACAATCTCAGAGATAGGACCCCTTCCTGTTAGTCATGCCAGAGAGATAGTAGAGAGGAAACCACAGGCCAGAGAAGTAATTTTAAAAAGTAAAAAGAAGAGCACCAAAAAAACAAAAACAAAAAAAAAACAGAAAGGATGATTTTTTAAAAATAAACAGAGGGACTTCTTTTTTTTCTCTCTCTCTGCAGTGCTCAGCCATATTACTTGAGACATTAAAAGAAGAAAAGTTTGATGGTGTAGGTATAGAACCTACTAATGGAGAGGAAGGCAAGGCAATACCATGTAATAATAGACTGGTTCAAACCTAGGAAGATAAGGGTAAATTTCAAGGTAACCACAAAGAAAGTTAACAAACTTACTCGTCAAAATAAAGATGAAAAACATGAAGTCTCAGTAAAAACAAAATCTACAAAAACAAAAGAAATTAAAAAAAATCCACGGACGAAAGGAATTCAGCACGGGAGAGTAAGAGGAAGAGAGAAAATATCACCATTATAAAAAAAAGCATTACAAAATGACAGCAATAAACTCATACCTATCAATAATTACACTGAATGTAAATGGTCTCAATGAACCCATAAACTGACAGAGAGTGACAGAATGGATTAAAAAACAGGATCCATCAATATGCTGTCTACAAGAGACACACCTTAGAAACAAAGATGTAAAGTTATTAAAAATCAAAGGATGGAAAAAAATATATCAAGCAAACAGCTACCAAAAAACAGCAGGAATGGCAATACCAATCTCAGATAAAATAGACTTTAAAACAAAGTCCACCATAAAAAAAAAGAAGAACACTATATAGTAATTAAAGGGATGATCCATCATGAAAACATAACCATAATAAACATCTATGCACCCAATGACAGGGCTCCAAAATACATAAAACACACTCTAACAGCAATGAAAACAGAAATTGACAGTTCCACTAAAATAGTAGGAGACTTCAACACACCACTCTTGGTAAAGGACAGAACATCTAGAAAGAAACTCACCAAAGATACAGAAAACCTAAAGGGCACAATCAGCCAACTTGACCTCATAGACATACATAGAACACTACACCCAACAACTGCAAAGTACACATTCTTTTCCAATGCACATGGAACATTCTCCAGAATAGACCAAATCTTAGGCCACAGAGCAACCCTCAACAAAATCCAAAACACTGAGATAATACAAAGTATCTTCTCTGACCACAATGCCATCAAGGTAGAAATTAACACTAGAAAGAGCAAGGAAAAAAAATCGAGTACATGGAAACTGAATAACACACTGCTTACAACCATTGGGTAATAGAAGAAATCAGAGATGGAATCAAAAAATTCCTAGAATCAAACGAGAATGAAAATATATCATACCAAAACCTTTGGGACACAGCAAAGGCAGTCCTCAGAGGACAATTTATAGCAATAGATGCACACATCAAAAAAGAAGAAAGGGACAAAATCAAAACTTAACTACACAACTGAAATAGAAAGAGAACAGCAAAAAAAGCCCACAGCCACCAGAAGAAAGGAAATAATAAAGATCAGAGCAGAAATAAATGAAATAGAGAATAGAAAAACAATAGAAAGAATCAACAAAACCAAAAGTCAGTTCTCTGAAAGGATCAACAAAATCAACAAACCACTGGCCAGACTGACAAAAGAAAAAACAGGAGAGGACGCAAATAACCCAAATAAGAAATGAAATGGGGGACATTACAACAGACCCAACTGAAATATAAAGGATCATAACAGAGTATTATGAAAAACTATACTCCAACAAATTTGAAAACCTAGAGGAAATGGATAAATTTCTAGAAACACACTACCTACCCAAACTAACACAAAGTGATGTTGAAAATCTGAACAGACCCATAACAAGAGAAGAGACTGAAAAGGTAATTAAAAAAAAAACCTCCCAACAAAAAAAAAGCCCTGGCCAGATGGCTTCACTGGAGACTTTTACCAAACATTCAGAGAAGAGCTTACACCAGTACTACTCAAACTATTTCAGAACATAGAAAAGTAAGTGACACTTCCAAATTCATTCTGTGAAGCCAGCATAACCCTGATACCAAAACCAGGCAAAGATGCCACAAAAAAAGAAAATTACAGACTGATATCTCTCATGAATATAGATGCAAAAATTCTCAACAAAATTCTAGCCAATAGAATTCAGCATCATATCAAAAAAATAATACACCATGACCAAGTAGGATTCATACCAGGTATGCAAGGATGGTTCAACAATAGAAAAATCAATCAACGTAATCCACCACGTAAATAAAAGGAAAGAAAAGAATAACATCATCATCTCAATTGACGCAGAAAAGGCATTCAAAAGGCCCAACACCCATTCCTGATAAAAACTCTTAATAAAATAGGTATAGAAGGGAAATTTCTCAACATAATAAAGGGCATCTATACAAAACCAACGGCCAACATCATTCTTAATGGAGAGAGGCTGAAAACATTCCCCCTGTGAACAGGAACAAGACAAGGATGTCCTTTATCACCACTCCTATTTAACATTGTGCTGAAAGTCCCAGCTGGAGCAGTAAGGCAAGGAAATAAAGGGCATCCAAACTGGTAATGAAGAAGTTAAACTCTCCCTATCTGCAGATGATATGATACTATACATCGAAAACCCCGAAGATACCATGAGAAAACTACTGGAACTAATAGAAAGATTCAGCAGAGTAGCAGGATACAAGATCAACATGCAAAAATCAGTTGGATTACTATACACTAATAAAGAGAACAATGAAAAGGAAATCAGGAAAACAATATTATTTATAACAGCCCCTAAAAAAATAAAATACTTAGGAATAAATCTAACCAGGGATGTGAAAGACCTATACAAAGAAAACTACAAAACACTACTGCAAGAAACCCAAAGGGACTGGCATAAATGGAAAAACATATCATGCTCATGGATAGGTAGACTCAACAGTGTTAAAATGACAATTCTACCCAAATCTGTACACAAATAACAATGCAATCCTGATCCAAATACCAATAACACTCTTTAAAGAGATGTAAAAACAAATCATTAACTTTATTCGGAAAGGGAATAAGCCCCAAATAAGTAAAGCGCTATTGAAGAAGAATAATAAAGTAGGAGGACTCACACTACCTGACCTCAGAATGTACTATACAGCTACAGTAGTCAGAACAGCCTGGTACTGGTACAACGAAAAATGCAATGTCCGATGGAACTGAATTGAGAACCCGGATGTTAATCCATCCACCTATGGTCACTTGATCTTCGACAAGGGCCCGAAGTCCATCAAATGGGGAAAAGAGTCTTTTAACAAATGTTGCTGGCAAAACTGGATGTCCACCTGCAAAAAAATGAAACAGGACCCATACTTCACACCACATACAAAAACTAATTCAAAATGGATCGAAGACCTAAATATAAAGCTAAAAACTATAAAGTTCATAGTAGAAAAGATAGGATCAACACTAGAAGCCCTAATACACAGCATTAACAGGATACAAACCATAACCAACAACACATGAACTCCAGAAAGTAAGCTAGATAACTAGGATCTTCTAAAAATGAAACATTTATGCTCATCAAAAGACTTCACCAAAAGAGTAAAAAGAGAACCTACAGACTGGGAAAAAAAATTTTGGACATTACAAGTCAGACAAAGCTCTAACGTCTAAAAACTACAGGCAAATCCAACACCTCTACAACAAAAAGACAAATAATTCAATTAAAAAATGGGTAAAGGAACAGACACTTCACCAAAAAAGACACTCAAGCGGCTAACAGACACTTGAGGAAATGCTCGCGATCACTAGCCATTAGAGAAATGCAAATCAAAACCAAGATGAGATAGCATCTCACCCCGCATTACTGGCAAGACAAAAAAACTGGAAATAACAAATGTTGGAGACGCTGCGGGGAGATTGGAACTCTTATGCACTGCTGGTGGGAATGCAAAATGAT
>NW_004444184.1:986284-988226 GCF_000243295.1 Trichechus manatus latirostris
GACTGAGTCCAGTACAGCTAGATGGTGCCTGGCTACCACCACTGACTGCGCTGACAGGGATCACAACAGAGGGTCCCAGACAGAGCTAGAGAAAAATGTAGAACAAAATTCTAACTCACACAAAAAGACCAGACTTACTGGCCTTACAGAGACTGGAGAAATCCTGAGAGTATGGCCCCCGGACACCCTTTTATCTCTGTAATGAAGTCACTCCTGAGGTTCACCCTTTAGCCAAAGATTAGACAGCCGTATAAAACAAAATGAGACTAATGGGGCACAACAGTCCAGGGACAATGACTAGAAGGCAGGAGGGGCCAGGAAAGTTAGTAATAGGGAAACCAAGGTCAAGAAAGGAGAGTATTGACATGTCATGGGTTTGTTAACCAATGTCATAAAACAATGTGTGTACTAATTGTTTAATGAGAAACTATTTGTTCTATAAATCTTCATCTAAAGTACAATAAAAAAAAATTAAAAAAAAAAAGTTTGCGAGTAGTTGCTTTCTCGCTTTAAAATTCATGAGAATGGGCCAGACGGTAATGCTATGATGTGGTTTGTGTCTGAGTAGCAATGTTGGTCAGGTCTTTCAGACCATATTCTAGTATGGGTCTGCCTTCCCTTGGTCTTGCATAGCAAAGGGGTTTTACCAGCTTAGGGAGAAGGGGTGGCCAAAAACGGCATTCATGTTCATCCATTTTGTTATTTTAGCCCATCTTCTCTCTTCTTTTTTCAATTGTTCTATTCCGGTCTCATCCGTGCAGATGGAGTGTACCTGGGTCCCAAACATCACTGATGTGAATATGAGAAAGAGAAGCCCCTCAAAGTACAGCTGGATGAGGAGGATCACCATGGTGGATAGAGAGAAGGATTTGCACTTTGTCCAATCTTCTTTAAAGCAATGTAGGAAGTAGAATCCCACCACGGTGAGAACATGCAAGTTGATGAAAGCTATGTACATTGCAAACAGGAAAAAGTACTTGTGGTCGTTCTTGCCAACACAGTTGCTAACCCAGGGACAGTGGTGGTCCATCTTCCAAATGCACCACTTACAAACACTGCAGTGGTGGGCCCAGGTGGGCTTGATGCTGCAGCACTTGGGGCACTTGTACAACACCTGCCAGGGCTTCAGCTGTAAACTCTCAATGAATTCTTTACCCATTATTTTCATAATGATAAATTCTGCATAATCACTTTAACTATCGGTATTTTTAAAAAGCATTTATATATCTATGAGAAAGAGTATTCTCATCTATTTTGAAACCAGTATCCCCTCATTGCTATTGTTTTACAAAGTTTTTCTTTCCTATTATTTCCTGCAAATTTCCATGAACTTACGAATAACCTTGCCTATCTCCAACAACATCCCTTTAAGGCTTTGTTTTAAAAGATCAGTTTCAAACTGAACCCTCATTCAAAAATAATTTACAAGTTTGCAACTTTCATTCCTCCCATTCAGGAACAAGAATGTTTGTTTGGGAGGGAGAAGGAGGGGAATCACTCTCTAGACATAGTCACTTGTTATTTCTGGTGACGGGAAAGGCAATACCAAACATGGTGAAGTGTGCACAGCCTGACCAAGGTTAATAATGACACTAAAAAGTACACAAGAATAGGAGATACTATTGGTAAATGCTATAACATATACACTTTTGCAACAACAGTAGAAACAACAAAAAAAATACTTGAGTGGTTACATAGGTACACATGTATGCATATATGTGATAGGAAGGTAAATATGTGCAAATACGCGTGCATGTATACATGTTTCTGTTATTGTTGTTGTTAGGTCCCATTGAGTCAGTTCCGATCATAGTGACCCTATCTACAACAGAACGAAACACTGCCTGGTCCTGCACCATCCTAACAATCATTGTTATGCTTGAGTCCATTGTTGCAGCCCCCGTGTCAATCCATCTTGTTGAGGGTCTTCCTCTTTTTCAAT
>NW_004444184.1:989376-998973 GCF_000243295.1 Trichechus manatus latirostris
TCAGTTGGCCAGGTAGCTGTCTTCCAAAATTCTTGGCATAGATGAGTGAGCACTGCCAGTGCTGCATCCGTTTGTTGAAACATCTCAATTGATATTCCATCAATTCCTGGAGCCCTGTTTTTCACCAACGCCTTCAAGTTAGCTTGGACTTCTTCCTTCACTACCATTGGTTCCTGATCATATGCTATCTCCTGAAACGGTTGTGTGTCGACCAATTCTTTTTGATATAGTGACTCTGTGTATTCCTTCCATCTTCTTTTGATGCTTCGTATGTCGTTTAATATTTTCCGTGTAGAATCCTTCACCATTGCAACTCGAGGCTTGAACTTTTTCTTCAGTGAGAGAATAAATTTCTCTTTGTTAAAGCCAGCCACCTGTGGTATTTCTGTTATAGCAGCACTAGATAACTAAGACAGCCATCTTCACAACTGGTGCTATATTTGAGTCCATTTTTGCAGCCACCATGTCACTCCATCTCATTGAGGGTCTTCCTCTTTTTCAGTGACCCTCTATTTTACCAAGCATGATGTCCTTCTCCAGACACTGGCGCCTCCTGATAACATGTTGAAAGTACATGAGATGAAGTCTTGCCTCCTTGCTTCTAAGGAGCATTCTGGCTGTACTTCTTCCAAATTAAATTTTTTTGTTCTCCTGGCAATCCACGGTATATTCAATATTGTTCATCAACACCATAATTGATAACGATAAATGCTCTGGTAAAATTAATAATAGAATATGCTTGAGAGCGACAGTCTGGGAAATGTTGAGGAACTTTGGGTAGCTGGAAAAAAATCTCTCTGAGAAAGTGACATTTAAGCTGAAATTGACAAGAAGGAACAATCAAAGATGCATGGAAAGAGATTCCAGGTAGAAGGCACAGTTAGCTTAAAGTATGGGAAAATTTTCAGGTGTAGAAAGAAAATTGTCATGTTACAGTTACTGAGTCATTGGAATTTTCAAATTTATTATTATAGTTGTATCTTGTAATATTAACTTTCTCTATTTCTATGGTTTTTTTCTTTCTTCTTCTTAATAACGCTTATTTATTTCTTATCCTTTTTTCCCAAGATTTATCTATTATATCACGCAGTTTTAAAAAATCAAAACAAAACTTACAGATATTCTATTCTACTTATTTAATCTGTATGCTGAGCAAATAATCCAAGAAGCTGGACTATATGAAGAAGAAAGAAAGTGGCATCAGGATCAGAGAAAGACTCATTAACAAACTGCGATATGCAGATGACACAACCCTGCTTACCGAAAGTGTAGAGGGCTTGAAGCACTTCCTGATGAAGATCAAAGACTACAGCCTTCAGTAAGGATTACATCTCAACATAAAAAACAAAAATCCTCACAACTGGACCAATAAGCAACATCATTACCACTAGAAAAAATATTGAAATTGTGAAGGATTTCACTTTACTCGGCTCCACAATCAATGCCCATGGAAGCAGTAGTCAGGAAATCAAATGATTTATTGCATCAGGTAAATCTTCTGAAAAAGACCTCTTTAAAGTGTTAAAAAGCAAAGATGTCACTTTGAGGACTAAGGTGTACCCAATCCAAGCCATGATATTTTTAATCGCCTTATATGCATGTGAAAGCTGGACAATGAATAAGGAAGACCGAAGAATTGATGCCTTTGAATTATGGTGTTGGAGAAGAATATTGGATATATCATGGGCTGCCAGAAGAATGAACAAACCTGTCTTAGAAGAAGTACAGCTAGAATGCTCCTTCAAAGTGAGGACAGTGAGAATTTTTCTTGCTTATTTTGGACATGTTATCAGGAGGGACCAATCTGTAGAGAAGGCATCATGCTTGGTAAAGTAGACAGTCAGTGAAAAAAACGAAGATCCTCACAAGAGAGGATTGACACAGTGGCTCCAACAATGGGCTCAAACATACCTCCTGTGGTCGTTAAGGTTGTGTGTCAGCTTGGCTGGGCCATAATTCTCAGTGGTTTGGCAGTTATGATGTAGTTTGGCAGTTGTATAATGATGTGATCACCTCCATGATGAGATTTGATATAATGTGATCACCTCCATGATGGGATCTGGTCTGAGGAGCCAATCAGTTGGAAGGGAGTTTCCTTGAGGGTGCAGTCTGCATCCAATATAGGTGAACTTTCTGGCAAGGCTCTCGGGCTTTTCCTTGCTCTAGATCCTGCAGCTGACTCCTTTCATCTGATCTCTAGTTCTTGGGACTTGAGCTAGCAGTTTACCTGTCATCTTGCCTGCTGATCTTGGGATTCATCAGTTTTTGAATCCTGTGAGACATAGTCCTGCTGTTTGACCTGCCTATCTTGGGTTCGCCAGCCCCTGTGGCTATGTAAATCAGGAGAAGCCTCTAGCCTGACCATGGACTTGGGACATTCCGGCCTCTACAACCTCGTGAGCCATTTTCTTGATATAAATCTCTCTCTCCATATATTTATATGCTTTACTGGTTTTGCTTCTCTAGAGAACCCAGCCTAAGACACCTCCTATTGTGAGGATAGCACAGGACTGTGCAATGTTTGTTCTGTTATACATAGGGTGGCTATGAGCTGAAACCAACTTGAAAGCAACTAACAACGACA
This sequence comes from Trichechus manatus latirostris, assembly GCF_000243295.1. Classification (NCBI taxonomy): domain Eukaryota; kingdom Metazoa; phylum Chordata; class Mammalia; order Sirenia; family Trichechidae; genus Trichechus; species Trichechus manatus. The sequence goes on from NW_004444184.1 coordinate 991,961, forward strand.
ACATTCAACTTTGATTTTTATGTTTAGGATTTTGTTTATCTAATCTTGCTTCTTTATTTGATTCTTGTTTGCTTTCTTTTTTTTTTTTTTTTACACTGTACAACCTCTTAAAACTATTAAATTGTCTCTGTGGCAAGTTCTGCCTATACTAAAAAAAAAAGAAAAAAAAAGTTGCTAACATGTTGTTGTGTTCTTGTTATTCTTGTCTTAAAATAGTCTGTAATTAAAATGTTTATTTTTGGCCTAAGATTAATTCAGAGAATTTACTTCAAACTTAAAAGTGACAGTGGATTTTGTTCTATTTAATACTTTGTTATTAATTTCTAGTTTAATTACATCATACTCAGGAAATCTGGCCTGATAAACTTCTGATTTGGAGAATTTATTAAAGTATTCTTCATAGTCTAAGCACATGACTTTATTATTTTTTTCCTTTTGGTAATTATTACATGGGAACCAAAAAACAATGTATATCTTTCTCTTGTGGAGATAAAGTTTATTGTATAAATATTATCCAATTTTAAAATACCATTCAATTTCTCCTTGTCATTACTTTTTTATCTACTTACTCTATCGCAGGCCAATAAAACAGTTTATTTTCTCACACATTTTGCCTTATATTTCTAGCAGTTTAGCAGGAATGAGAAAGTAGAAAAGTCAGAAATATGAAACTTTGTAGCTAAAGAGTATAAGATTATTTGTAGCCAGAGCTAGGAATTACTGCATGTAACAGGAAGTTTCTTGTTGCAATCATCCCATGTAACCGGATGTTTCTTGTTGCTAATACATGAAAAACTAACTTAATCTAGTTTGAACAATATAATTTTATGAGCTCACATAGTTGAGATATATAGAGAAAAGGTAGCCTTTAACTGTGCTTCAGTGAGGTCTCTGGCTCCATTTCTCTGCCATTGTCTCAGTCCTGCTGTCCTCCATGTATCAGTGCCATCTTCTGGCTGGCTTTTCTCCTGGTGGTCATACAGATGAGGCAGCTCCAGATGTGACACCTATATGTGACACCATCTACAGGAAGCAAGGGTCTGTATGCCAAAGGTCTCTGCAAAAGTCCTGGAACTTCACATGATAGCACTTAGGTCAAATATGCACATTTTTATAGGCATTAGCCGCGGGGTTGGTCCGTACTCACTGGCTTAGTTCAGTTTACATGTCTACTTCTACAAACGGAGTAGGGATTCCCAGAACCTCATGCATCCTCTGAGAAAATCAGAGAAAATGGGGAAGAAAAAGGGGGAAAACTAAATTCTAGTCAGAGGAGTAGCAAATTCCTAGGTCTCTGGAAGTGGCCACTTAAGTAAAACAGAAATGAAGGCCATTGAAGGTGAGAATGTTCTGGAATCGAGTGTTTAGTACATTTTAAAACAAACAAAAAAACCAAACCCATTACTGTCGAGTCAATTCCAACTCATAGCAACCCTACAGGATAGAGCAGAACTGCCCCATAGGGTTTCTAAGGTGTAGCTGGTAGATTTGAATTGCTCACCTTTTGGTTAACAGCCAAGCTCTTAACCACTGTGCTACCAGGGCAAATCACAAGATTAATTATAACTCTGAAAGTGAAGACCACGAAAACTACAAAGAAACTAAAGAGTACTCGATACCAGTTAAAAGGTACTTAAGTTCTTGCATTTTTTTCTTCCTGTTAAAGATTTGATTTCTAAAATTAAAATCTATCTGTGACTTCAAGGAAACTGATAATATTCAGTGTTCAATAATTTGGAATAAAGCTTCATCATCCAAGAATTTGAGCATTTTTAAAGGTAATGAGATATTAAATGTTGGAGGGTACCCACATTTATTATCTAATAGTAACAAATCATTCCTTCACCTGCCACATAATGCGATGTATGCAGTCTTGTAGTTGCATCAGGTCCTATATTTATTTGGGTCATGCATTCCAAAAAGGAGATAATTTCCCAGGGACAGAGGAAGGAAATACTGCCCCAGAATAGCTAGAGCACAAGCTAAAATCTGAAAATCTATAAAGAAAATCAGGATTACAATAAAATCAAAGGTAATTATTACTTTAACTCTGTCACAGTAGCTAATATTCTCTAGATAAAGAAAAGTAATGACAAAGTTTGAGGGTGGATTGCCATGTCAATTATTTCTCTGAGCATTCTATATTATGAGAAATAAAGTTCATCTTGTCGGTTCTCCTTACTGTAGAGATACGTCAGTTGTCCCTAAACAATCTTCCCCAAATTGTAGTAAAAAGGGAATAAAATCATTTTATAATGGAAATGAGTCCTATGCAATGTAATTACTATTGATTGCTTTTTATTTATGTAAGTTACACAACTAAAATTTATAATACATATTACTGGAAAGGTCAAAAATCATATTTTAATTTTCAACTGGCATTCCTTAGGAAGTTAGAATATTTCAGGTTAGAAAACAATTTATCAATTTCTACCAAAAGGCAATAGCATTGTCTCAGTCAGGGTTCTCTAGAGAAACAGAACCAGTGAGACACAGAGAAAGCGAGAGAAAAGACAGAAGAGATTTACTTCAAGGGATTGGCCCCACAATTGTGGGGGCTAGAGAGTCCAAAATCTGCAGGTCAGGGGACAAGCTAGAGACTTCTGTGAGCGCACAGGATTGGGGGGTGGGTTGCTGGCAAGTTCAAAATCTGTAGGTCAGATTGCAGACTTTTGTCCCAAGATCCTAAGGTCAGGCAATATGAAGAGCGCAGAGTTGAGAGAGAGACAGACAGAGACAGATGTCTGCCAAAATATCTATAGCCATACCTTGGAGATATCGCAGTTCCAGATCACCACAGTAAAGCAAATATCACAGTAAAGAGAGTCACACGATTTTTTTTTTGTTTCCCTGTGCATATAAATGTTATGTTTATACTATACTCTTAAGTTTATTAAGCGTGCAATAGCATTATGTCTAAAAAAATTTACATACCTTAATTAAAAAATACTTTATTGCTAAAAAATGCTAACTATCATCTGAGCCTTCAGCAAGCTGTAATCTTTTTGCTGGTGGAGGGTCTTGCCTTGATGTTGATGGCTGGTGACTGATCAGGGTGGTGGTTGCTGAAGGTTGCGATGGTTGTGGCAATTTGTTAAAAGAAGACAACAGTGAAGTCTGCCACATTGATTGACTCTTGCTTTCATGAAAGATTTCTCTGTAGCATGCAAGGTTGTTTGATAGCATTTTACCCACGGTAGAACTTCTTTCAAAATTGGAGTCAGTCCTCTCAAACCCTGTCGCTGCTTTATCAACCAAGTTTATGTAATAGTCTAAATCCTTTGTTGTCTTTTCAACAATGTTCATGGCATCTTCACCAGGAGTAGTTTCCATCTCCAGAAACTACTTTCTTTGCTTATCCATAAGAAGCAACTCCTAATCCGTTAGAAAGCTTTATCATGAGATTGCAGCAATTCAGTCACATCATCAGGCTCCACTTCTATTTCTAGTTTTCTTGCTCTTTCCACCACATCTGCAGTTACTTTCTCCACAGAAGTCTTGAATCCCTCAAAGTCATCCATGAGGGTTGGAATCAACTTCTTCCAAACTCTTGTTAATATTTTGACCTCTCATGAATCACCATTGTTCTTAGTGGCATCTAGAATGCATTGTAAACGAGCAGTAATATTTTAAAAGTAATCTTTTTCTGAGCATCAGGTCATAACAGTGGGCTTAAAATATTCAACAGACCATGTTGTAAGCAGATGAGCTGTCATCCAGGCTTTGTTGTTCCATTTATAGAGCACAGGCAGAGTAGATTTAGCATAATTCTTAAGGGCCCTAGGATTTTCAGAATGGTAAATGAGCATTAGCCTCCACTTAAAGTTACCAGCTGCATCAGCCCTTAATAAGAGAGTCAATTGTCCTTTGAAACTTTGAAGCCAGGCATTAACTTCTCCTCTTTAGCTATGAAAGTCCTAGATGGCACCTTCTTCCAATATAAGGCTGCTTCATCTACATCGAAAATCTGTTGTTTAGTGTAGCCACCTTCATCGATTATCTTAACTAGATTTTCTGGACAATTTGCTGCAGCTTCTACATCAGCACTTGCTGCTTCACCTTGCACTTTTATGTTATGGAGACAGCTTCTGCATTTAAACTTCATGAGCCAACCTCTGCTAGCTTCAAACTTTTCTTCTGCAGTTTCCTCACCTCTCTCAGTTTTCATAGAAGTGAAGAGAGTTAGGGCCTTACTCTGGATTAGGCTTTGGCTAAAGGGAATGTTGTGGCTGGTTTGATCTTCTATCCAGACCACTAAAACTTTCTCCATATCAGCAATAAGGCTTTTTAGCTTTCTTACAATTTGTGTGTTCACTGGAGTGGTACTTATAATTTTCTTCAAGAACCTTTCCTTTGCACTCACAACTTGGCTAACTGGTGCAAGAGGCCTAGCTTTTGGCCTGTCTCAGCTTTCGACTTGTCTTCCTCACTAAGCTATATAATTTCTAGCTTTTGATTTAAAGTGAGAGACATGTGACTCTTCCTTTCACTTGAACACTTAGAGGCTACTGTAGGGTTATTAATTGGCCTAATCTCTATGTTGTTCTGTCTCAGGGAGTAGGGAGGCCTGAGGAGAAGGAGAGAGATGGGGAAACGGCCAGTCAGTGGAGCAGTCAGAATACACACAACATTTATCAATTAAGTACACCGTCTTATATGGGTGTGGTTTGTGGCACTCCAAAACAATTAGTAACATCAAAGATCACTGATCACAGATCACCATAACAAATATAATAATAATGAAAAGTTTGAAATACTGTCAGAATTACCAAAAAGTGACACAGGGACATGAAGTGAGCACATGCTGTGCAAAAAATGGCACGCCAACAGACTTGCTCGATGCAGTTGTTACCGGGTGAAAACCGAAGGTTCTTGCTCAGCATGACTCATATTGGCCAATAAACAAGAGACTGAGGTGGGAGAACAGGAAAGGTACCTTTATTTCACTGTACAAGGAAAACAAGTCAGTCAGAGCTGCTGCTGCCAACACTGCTCACCAACAGGAGGCAGGCAAGTTACTTTTAAACAGGTTTACAAGTAGGGAGTTCATACAAGTTATGTCAGCAACATTCTTAATCATACTACACAGGAGCAATGGGGTTAACATATAACCTCCAAGCAAAAGCAGAATTTAAATGCAAAGCTGGGGTGGGGGTGGGGAGCCCAGAAAAGGAAACAATTTTTCAATACAACACTGTAGGGGAGGAGGCCAGGTAAAGAATATAGCACTGTGGGGGCTCTGTCTCACAGGACTGCCACAAATCTTCAATTTGCAAAAAACACAATGTCTGTGAAGCGCAATAAAGTGAAGCACAATAAATACAGGTATCCTTGCACTTATAGTTTGAAAGGCAGACCACATCCTAAGGAACTCCTCTTTCAACTGATTTATTGATTCCATTTCATTAGATCCCCCACGCGTCTGTCAGTTTCTCGTACTGTGGTGGCTTGCGTGTTGCTGTGATGGTGGAAACTACACCACGGGTATTCAGATACCAGCCGGGTCACCCATGGTGGACAGGTTTCTGCTGAGCTTCCAGACTAAGACAGACAAGGAAGAAGGATCTGGCAGTTTACTTTTGAAAAGAATTAGCCAGTGAAAACCTTATGAATAGCAGCAGAACATTGTCTGATATAGTGCCAGAAGATGAGCCCCCCAGGTTGGAAGGCACTTAAAACATGACTGGGGAAGAGCTGCCTCCTCAAAATAGAGTCGAGCTTAATAACGTGAATGGAATCAAGCTTTCCAGACCTTCATTTGCTGATGTGGTATGACTCAAAATGAGAAGAAACAACTGCAAACATCCATTAATAATTGGAAAGTGGAATGTACGAAGTATGAATCTAGGAAAACTGGAAATCGTAAAAAATGATACGGAACCCACAAACATCGATACCCTAGGCATTAGTTAGCTGAAATGGACTGGGAATGACAACTTGAAGAGGAATGGCATTGCATTCATTGTCAAAAAGAACATTACAAGATCTATGCTGAAGTACAACGCTGTCAGTGACAGGATAATATCCATACACCTACAAGGAAGACGGGTCAGTACGACTATTATTCAAATCTATGCACCAACCACTGAGGCCAAACATGAAGAAACTGAAGATTTTTACCAGCTTCTGCAGGCTGAAATTGATGGAACATGCAATGAGGATGCATTGATAATTACTGGTGATTGGAATGCAAAAGTTGGAAACAAAGAAGACTATACACATGGACCTCACCAGATAGAATACACAAGAATCAAATCAACTACATCTGTGGAAAGTGACAATGAAAAGCTCAATATCATCAGTCAGAATAAGGCAGGCACTGACTGTGGAACAGATCATCAATTGCTCATACGCAAGTTCAAGTCGAAACTGAAGAAAATTAGAACAAGTCCACGAGAGCCAAAGTACGACCTTGAGTATATCCCACCTGAATTTAGAGACCATCTCAAGAATAGATTTGACGCATTGAACACTAATGACTGAAGATCAGATGAGTTGTGGAATGACATCAAGGACATCATACATGAAGAAAACAAGAGGTCATTAAAAAAGACAGGAAAGAAAGAACAGACCAAAATGGATGTCAGAAGAGACTCTGACGCTCTTGAACATCCAGTAGCTAAAGCAAAAAGAAGAAATGATGAAGTGAAAGAACTGAACAGAAGATTTTAAAGGGCAGCTCAAGAAAAAAAAAAGTAAAGTATTATAATGACATCTGCAAAGAGCTAGAGATAGAAAACCAAAAGGGAAGAACATGCTCATCATTTCTCAAGCTGAAAGAACTGAAGAAAAAATTCAAGCCTCAAGTTGCAATAGTGAAGGATTCTACAGGGAAAATATTAAACAACTCAGGAAGCATCAAAAGAAGATGGAAGGAATGCACAGTCATTATACCAAAAAGCACTGGTCAACATTCAACCATTTCCACCACAATCCACCACATAAAAAAAAGAAAGAAAAGAATCACATGATCATCTCAATTGACACAGAAAAGGCATTCAACAAAGTCCAAC
>NW_004444184.1:999073-1000268 GCF_000243295.1 Trichechus manatus latirostris
CAACATCATTCTTAATGGAGAGAGGCTGAAAACATTCCCCTTGAGAACAGGAACAAGACAAGAATGCCCTTTATCACCACTCCTATTTAACATTGTGCTGGAAGTTCTAGCTAGAGCAATAAGGCAAGGAAATGAAATAAAGGGTATCCAAATTGGTAACGAATAAGTTAAACTGTCTCTATTTGCAGATGATGTGATACTGTACATAAAAAACCGTAAACACTACATGAGAAATCTACTGGAACTAATGGAAAGATTCAGCAGAGTAGCAGGATACAAGATAAACATACAAAAATCATTTGGATTCCTATACACCAATAAAGAGAACGATGAAAAGGAAATCAGGAAAACAATACCATTTATAATAGCTTCTAAAAAAATAAAATACTTAGGAATAAATCTAACCAGGGATGTAAAAGACCTATACAAAGAAAACTATAAAACACTACTGCCAGAAACCCAAAGGGATCTACATAAATGGAAAAACATACCATGCTCATGGAAAGGTAGACTCAACATAGTGAAAATGGCAATTCTACCCAAAGCAATACACAAATACAATGCAATCACGATCCAAATACCAACAACATTCTTTAAACAGATGGAAAAACTAATCATTAACTGTATATGGAAAGGAAAGAGGCCTCAGATAAGTAAAGCACTATTGAAGAAGAAGAATGAAGTAGGAGGACTCACACTACCTGACTTCAGAACCTACTATACACGTATGGTAGTCAAAACAGCCTGGTACTGGTACAACGACACATATATTGACCAATGGAACCAAATCGAGAAACTGGATGTAAATCCATCCACCTATGGTCACCTGATCTTTGACAAGGGCCCAAAGTCCATCAAATGGGGAAAAGACAGTCTTTTTAACAAATGGTGCTAGCAAAACTGGATGTCCATCTGCAAAAAAATGAAACAGGACCCATACCTCATTCCATATACAAAAACTAATTCAAAATGGATCAAAGACCTAAATATAAAGCCAGAAACTATAAAGTTCATCGAAGAAAAAAATAGGATCAACGCTAGAGGCCCTAATGCACAGCATTAACAGGATACAAACCATAACCAACAACACACAAACTCCAGAAGATAAGCTAGATAACTGGGATCTTCTAAACATCAAACACCTATGCTCTTCAAAAGACTTCACCAAAAGAGTAAAAAGAGAACCTACAGCTTG
>NW_004444184.1:1000368-1001503 GCF_000243295.1 Trichechus manatus latirostris
CAACAAAAAGACAAATAATCCAATTAAAAAATGGGCAAAGGAAATCAAAAGACACTTCACCAAAGAAGACATTCAAGCAGCCAATAGACACATGAGGAAACGGTCGTGAACACTAGCCATTAGAGAAATGCAAATTAAAACCACAATGAGATACCATCTCACCCTGGCATTACTGGCACGAATCCAAATACTGGAAATACCAAACGCTGGAGAGGCTGCGGGGAGATGGGAACTCTTATGCATTGCTGGTGGGAATGCATAATGATACAACCATTTTGGAAAATAATATGGCCCTTCCTTAGAAAGCTAGAAATAGAAATATCATATGATCCAGCAATTCCAGTCCTAGTAATATATCCTAGAGAAATAAGAGCCGTCACTTGAATAGACATACGCATACCCATGTTCTTGGCAGCGTTGTTCACAATAGCAAAAAAATGGAAACAACCTACATGCCCATCAACAGATGAATGGATAAACAAACTATGGTACACACACATAATGAAGTATTGTGCAACGATAAAGAACTATGATGAATCTGTGAAGCATCTCATAACATGGATGACGCTGGAGGACATTATGCTGAGTGAAATAAGTCAAGCATAAAAGGACCAATACTGTATGACACCTCTACTGTAAAAACTCATGAAAAGGTTTACACACAAAAAGTAACAATCTTTGTTGGTTATGAGGGATGGGAGGGGTGGGAAGAAATACTAAATAGACAATAGATAAGTGGCAACTTTGGTGAAGGGTAAGACAGTACACGGTACTGGGGAAGCCAGTACAACTTGTACAAGGAACGGTCATGGATGCTCCACAGACACATCCAAACTCCCTAAGGGACTGAATTGCTGGGTGGAGGTTCTGTCGGGACCATGCTCTTGGGGAATATCTAGCTCAAGTGGCATAACACAGTTTATAAAGACAATGTTCTGCATTCTACCTTGGTGAGTAGCGTTTGGGTCTTAAAAGCCTGTGAGCAGCCGTCTAAGAAACTCCACTGGTCTCACCCCTTCGGGAGCAAGGGGGAATGAAGAGAACAGTATACAAGGAAAACATTAGTCCAAAGGACTAATGGACCACAGCTACCAAGGCCTCCACCAGACTGAGTCCAGTACAGCTAGATGGTGCC
>NW_004444184.1:1001996-1005624 GCF_000243295.1 Trichechus manatus latirostris
TCTTTGGCTATGTATATTTTCACCAAAAAAGAAAAAAGGTCCTCCAAGGTCAAGAAGGGAGAGTATTGACATGTTGTGGGTTTGTTAACCAATGTCATAAAACGATATGCATACTGACTGTGGAATGAGAAACTATTTATTCTGTAAACCTTCACCTAAAGTACAATAAAAAAAAATTTTTAAGAAGAAAAAGAGTGAAAAATCTTTTGTGTTCTGCTTGAATGTTTTTCTGTGAAAGTTTCCTTAAAAGATATTTTTCTTCCCTAAAAGATACTTTTCAAGATTATCCTATCTTTTGTCTTTATCTCAGGGCTGAGTTGATAATGTTCTTGTGAGTCCTTGTGAGCCCAGCTCCAGCTGGGTCAGATTCTCTATGCTCAAGGAGCGAGAATAAATGATTCCAATATTATTTTCTAAATCATGACCATTCCCTTGAAATAGATATAACCTTAATTCTCTGGCTAGGGGTGGAAACACTTTTATAGGCCATTTTAGGTGTGTCTCACTGATTTTTATTTTTTGCTTTTTAGAGTTCTCTTATAATAGAGAGGACTTGTTTACAGTTCTTTTATGATTGAGATCTCTCTAATTTTTGGTAACTACAGTAAAGCAACAATTTTTTCTTATTTTCTTTTGTTTTAAAAAAGTCTCCACTGGGTTGGAAGGTGTCTTTCAAAAGCTTCCCTGGAGCTATATTACTTCACAGACTGGGGGCTGGGGAGGCTTGATCCCTTATTCTCTTGACTTAGGGAAGACAAGACTGGGTAATCCCAACTCATTTACACATGTATAAATTGGCCTAGGCATTTTGAAAGGCTATCTACCCAGTAAATACCAAAGCTGTTTAGCAATTTTGTAAATGAATCCATCAATTCTTGGCTATTGAGACTGGGGGCTGGGAAGGTCTGATCTTGCCACATCCTCACTCTCTTGACTCAATTCACAGAAAAAAAACCCCAGGTTTTAGATAAAACTTACTAACTTGCCAGAGCCTCAGATAGAAGAAGATTAGAATTTTTGACAAAAACTAAGCATTAAGCAAAAGTTCCCCAAAAAGGAAAAGACAGGACGACACAAATGGAAAGCTCATTTTCCGAAAGCAGCCACTGAAATTCTAAATTGCTTTTTAGTATATTTAGTTTATAGCATTCTTAAATATGAACCCTAAACCAGCGTCTCAGTAGCAGGGGAAATTCAGGCTCATTTTTCAAAAATGTTAAGCTCTAAGGTTCAAGCTTTTGATTTTCTTTTTTTAACTTAATTCATTTTGTTGGCTAGAGACCTACTCTCTTATTTTAGACCTTAAATATACTAGTTTCTTTACCTGAAAAGTATTTTAAAGTAGTTACCGACGATTTTAATTTTAACATTGTGATTTTTTATTGAGAAACTATATCATACAACAGTTACTGAGCTAACACTTCTCACTGTGAATTTAGCAAAACAGAGCACTGTCACCCAGGTTTTCTCTAGTGCCCCAGCTTGTCTCACGACAACTTTATCCTGTCACAGGAGTCTTTAACACTTGTGATGAGCGTTGGTGACCACCCTAATGGCTTTTACTGGTCAACCTGTGCCCGAATTTTGCAGCTTACAGTGACCCAGAGCTCTTTGGAAATAGAATTGTCTCTTTAATGTTTCAAACACCTGAATCTAGACACTAAACAGTAGTTCACCAAAAGAGTTAGTAAACGTCACTCTTAACCAAATGATCAAGCGAAAAACTAAGAAAGATTATCCTTAAACAAATGGTTTTCAAAACAAATATGCCGAATAAGGCTTAAAAAAACATGAGAAAGAGAACAAAAAGAATAAACAAAGGCTCGTTTTCGGAGGGCACTCACCCCATTGGTGTCAAAGGGACATGGAGTTTCAACACGTGGATCCAGGAGATGGGACTTCCTTTTTTGAAGGTTTCTGCTCCTCCACAGTCCAGGTCTCCTTGAGGTCAACTGGATTTGTGGTTTTGGAATCCCTGCAACAACCACACCATTAACTCTTGTATGGTGAAAACACCACAAAGTTTAGTAAAACAAAAAGAAAGGTTTTATTCAGCATATATTTAAAGAGGCAAAAGTAGGAAAGGGACAAGCATCCTGTCAGAGCCATGTCTTTCTGAGTCTCTGTTCCCAGTTCTTAAGGATGCATCTTAGTGGGCCACATTCTGGGATGCCTTGAACTTTCTCCATTCTCTGGATACACACACTTACATACTCACACAACCTAATCCGGTGCACCAACTTAACAGGTACCTGAGCCTTTTATACCCACAGCAGTCAATTCCTCCCACTTCTTGGGACTCTTCTAAGGCCTTACCTAGGTACTTACCAAACAACCCAGGCACGTTTCGTGTCTCCCACAGAGCCATTGTTTGGATCCCAGGTGGTTTGGCTTTCAGAGCTGCTCCGGTATCCAGGAGAAATCTCCTGGTGGCACCAGACACTGGGGCAGTCTGTTGTCCAATCCACCTCAGGAACTGGGCAGATGGCTCCTGGCTGGCTCACCAGAAATGTTACTGGGTGGAAACCCCAGGTTCTTGCTCGGCATGACTCATATCGGTCAATAAACGAGAGAGCAAGGTGGGAGAACAGGAAAGGCACACTTATTTTGTTGTATAAGGTAAAGGAGTCAGTGGGAGCTGCTGCTGCCAAGACTGCTTGCCAAGGGCAGGCAGGCAAGCTACTTTTAAGAGGTTTACGATAGAGAATTAATAATACAAGTTACATGAGCAACATTCTTAATCATACTACGCAGGCACAATGGGGTTTACATATAACCTCCAAGCAAAAGCAGGATTCAAAGGCAAAGCTTGGGGGAGGAAGCCCAGCAAAGGAAATAGGATTTTTTAATACAACACTGTGGGGGAAGAAGCCAAGCTAAGAAAACAAGATTTTTAATACAGCACTGTGGAGGCTCTGTCTCATGCAGGCATGGATGGCTAAGAGGCTGTCCTGATTGACGAACTATATCCAGAATTGCAACCTATTACTTCCCTAATAAACCCCACAATCATGAGCATTGTCTGTGAGTTCTGTGTGGCCATTGCAATGAATTCTCAAACCCAGCATAGAAGTAGAGTGCCATAGAAGCGATGGCTGGTGTCAGAATTGGTAAAAAGGTTGGAGAGAGGAGGCATGTCTGACCTCCATCTCATAGCAATCAGCCCTGGGCTGCTGATGTTGGTAATGATTCTTCTTCCCCCTTGTGAAGTTAGAGGAGGTCAGATGCCCCCACCACACCCCTTTTACAAAAGTACTTAAAACAATGCCTGGCACATTATAAGTTACTATTATGTCTTTAAGCTTAAATCTATAAGTATACATCGAAATTTTTTTCCTATTATCTGTTCACAGTTTGTCTAGGATAGAGTAGTAAAACTGGATGGCTAAGGAAAGAATGAAGACAGGAAATTAAACTTTAAGCTGGAGGACCTACAGATTCATATTTTACATTTATATAAGAAAAAGAGTACTTCTTAATGAGTAAACATCATTGAAGAGATAGAACCCTTGAAGAGACTGGTGACATATTGATATACGTGAATTCAGAAAAATAAAGGCGAATGTACACAATTCTATACATACGAGTGAGACAGAGCACCCACAGTGTTGCATTAAAAATCCTATTT
>NW_004444184.1:1005724-1027638 GCF_000243295.1 Trichechus manatus latirostris
TTGGAGGTTATATGTAAACCCCAATGTGCCTGTATAGCATGATTAAGAATGTTGCTGACTTGCTGAAGTAACTTGTATTAACTCCCTACTTGTAAACCCCTTAAAAGTAACTTGCCTGCTCACTCTTGGGGAGCAGTTGTGGCAACGGCTCCGACTGACTCCTTTTCCTTGTACAATGAACTAAAGGTGACTTTCCTGCTCTCCCACCTCGGTCTCTCGTTTATTGGCCAAGAACCTGGGGTTTCCACCAAGTAACACAAAGACACTAAAAACTTTCAAGCCTGAATAAAACAGTTAATGAAATCTCAAAATGCAATACTATCGTCATGGAATGTTGAAATAGATACTCTCTTAAGAAAAAAAGCATTCCCTTCCACACTCCACATTTCCTACAAATTAAGACAATTCAGTCAGTTCTAAAAAAGGTAAAACACATGCTAAAATAAAATGGAGAACACGGCCAGTTTTTTTTGATGTTTAAAATTACACACACGCTACAAAAATAATGCAATTTTTAAATTACAGCTTTGTATGCTGATTAAAGAGCCCTGGTTGCACAGCGTTAAGCGCTCAGCTTCTAACAGAGGTCAGCAGATTGAACCCACCAGTCGCTCCTCTGGAGAAAGTCGTGGCAGTCGACTTCCGTAAAGGTTACAGCCTTGGAAACCCTATAGGGTCGCTGTGAGTCAGAATTGACTTGAGGGCAGTGGGTTTGGTTTTGGTATGCTAATTAATCTCCTTCTCCAGCTTCCTACGCTCTTTTCTGTGGAGAAAAATGGGTACTTTTTTTAAAATTAAATTGCTCAACATTCCGAGGGTGAATTGGGACGTCTGAAAGCACTGTTTTTTGTTTTTTTTTTTTTTTTTGGAAAGAGGCCAAACGAGAAGAGTACTTTTGCCAAGGGCTCTTCACACCGAAAGCCAGCTAGGTGCTCAAGGGTTTCTTCGAAATGGCCAAGCCGGGTTCCTGAGCAGCACCACCTGCTGGTCCGCTATACGTGCCACTTCCTGCACCCAAAATCTCCTTTTGGCTCTTTCAGAGCCTCCTGGACCTAATTATTAGTAAAACAATATACAAATATATTCATAAAACAATATATAAAGCGAAATTGCAGGTAGTCTGAGGAAGAAGCAAGCACGCAAACAGGAAGAACTTCGTTACGGGGCATAAACAAGTAGGGTTGGCGTGAGCTCCCGGCTGTGCGGCGCAGCTTCCGCCCCACGCAGCCCCGCCCCCACATCCGCGGGGCCCCTCCCCCCACGACGCGCCGGGCGGTCACATGACCTCCGCGCGCGTCCCCGGCCGCTGCGGGCTCTGAGGACGAAGAGGAAAGACTGCGAAGTGGCCGCGGCGGTGACCAAGAGGTGGGGTTAGCGGCCAGGCCTTCGTGGGGGGCAGGGTGGAGGCTGGCCACTCCAGAGGATCATATCTCCGGGAGAGGAGGGCTAGCTCGCGGTGTCACCCCTGGACGCGACCCGTTCTGTGTTGGCCCTGCGGTCGGGGCCTGAAAGGGGCGGCGGCGGGGTCAGGACCGGTACGTAGATCGACGCCCTTGGGCCGGCGTGGCCCCGGCTGTCCGCTCTGAGGCAGGATGGGACAGCTAAGCCCTTCCCGCCGCCCCCGCCGTGACTGCTGTCGCAACAAGAAGACTGACGGCCTCAGTGTTGCCCGCAGCCGCTACAGCCCCTGCCCTGGGCGACGGCCCGGAGCTGGTTTCGGTCCGGGTGCGAGAAGCGGAGCAGCGGCCATTACTGCGCAGCCTTTTCCCCCGGGGTCCGCGTCGCGGCCTTTGGTGTTGGCTGGGTCCCTGTTTATCCCCCTCGCCCCCAGTGTCAGGCATCTCTCCGGGGGCTCTTATCCTCAAAGCTTAGGGGAGGCGGTGGTTTGGGGGTAATCTGCTCTCTCTTTCCCGTGAGGAGTCAGACAGTTTGGGCCTTGTGTCAGACCGAGGCCTGGGTGTACAGTCCCCGCGTCTGAATGTATTTTGTCTTTTTCGAGTGCCTTTGCTGTCTCTCTTTCCTTCCTCTCTTCCTCTTCTTCCTCTTCCTGCTTACTGTCTGGGTCTTGTCTAGACCCAGATGGATACGAAGACAGCTATTCATCCACCTTGCAGTGGTTAAACCCAGCGCAGCATATTCCTGGATCTTTGTTTTGACTGTTATTAAACATCAGGACAATTAAGAGATTTCTCAGAATACCCTTTGCGTCTCCAAACCTAAGTGCATCCTAAAAGCGCAGACTGTTGCTTTGTTCTTCTGGTTGCTGGGTGCGGAGTTCTATCCCTACCCTTCACCCAGTCTGAAAGAGTACAGGTCTTCCTCCATTGTCACTTTTTTATTTTCTGAAGGCTTCTCGAGGAAGGTTGTGAAATGTTTGGAGAGTGTAGAGATGGAATAGTTGTTAATTCCAGAGGTAAAATCTACAGGACTGTTAAGTTTACGCACACATTCTGGCAACTACATTTTTTTCCCTTCAGTTACCCATTTTCCAGTGGTTTTATTTCTTTTCCCTAAATGTTATTTTAGTGAGCACTTGTTTCTCAAGTTTCTCAAGTACGCACATTTTGTTTGTTAAGTAACATTTTTGTAATATTGAGTTAGTGTGGAACTGGGGAGAAGATAGCTTATGGATGATAGAAAACGCTTTGTCTTTGTATGATTGACATTTGGGGTGTCTTAATCAGGTGTGAAAGTTTAACATCAGCATTGAAAGTAGTATATAATTACAGAAATTAGAAGATTTAAGACTTTTTGACTTTTCAATAGGTGAATCAATATTTAGACTTTTAAAAGACACGGTACGTAGAACATAAAGAAAATAACCCACACAGATAACACAGGGTTTATGATGTTCTGTTGTTTTTACGACCAGCAAGTATTGTTTGTACTGAATGACTGGGTGCTCTAAAAACACATGAAAATAGGTCAAGTAAATCTCATTTTAGAAAACCAAAAGAATGAATACCACTTTAAAAATAGATTTTGGATGTGTTTGTTGTCATTGTATATTTTAAAGTGGAGTTTGATTTAGAGTTTATGTCTCAAATGGACCCGTGTAAGTTGTGGGCAAAATGGAAATAATGATAAACATTTTGAAAGTTTTTGTTCCTTAATGGTTGGTAAGAACTTGGTAGAATTATAATATCCGGAAAAGTATTTCTCCAAATAGCTAGTCATTAGACAAGAGGAAGGGAGAAAAAAACAGTGATTTTTTTCTTTTAGGAGCCAGGTATCAACTAATGAAGTGTTTTGTTTTAGTTTCCATCAACTTGAATTGTTGGAAGAAAGGGGCAGAGTTTTTGAAAGAACTCAAAAATGATTTCTCGACTTAGAAGAAAAAGATGAAATTAATTTTTTTTCTTTGTTTCACATCATTGATCTGTTTAAAGAATTAATGTGTTAGCCATATACTAGCATGAAACGCCTAACATATTGCCAGGAATTTGAATGCTTTTTTCCCCAGTATTAGTAATGGATTACTGAGCCTTTTCCATTCTTCTGCCTGGTTTCTGTTTGTGACTAAAGAACCTGAGTTTCTAAAACAAGCTAGATTAGGAACAATTTTTGTGAGTATAGAAGCCATCTTACTAATGCTGGGCTATAACTATCTGTACTTATTTATGGATTGTATTTAGTGTTCATGGCTGATTACTTTTTGAATTAATTAAAACAAAACCTGTTGTTAAATGCCTGTTAATTAGGGCATTTTGAATTACAGGATTATAGAGTAAGGTGAAACAACTAAGACATGGGGAATTATAACTTGACCAAGGTCACACAAATAATTAGTGGCAAAGCCTTTCTTATTTATAATATGGTTGCAGGCTGTGGCACTTCTGTGCTTGGTATGATTAAAAGGCAGTATCTGTTGACATTGACATTTCATGTCTTATTAAGATAAAATTCAAGGCCCATGTTTTATTTAGGGAAAATTTAAACCTTTAATGAAGTAGTAGATTTCCATACAGTAATTTTTCTTAAGAGAAGTAATATATATGATAACGGAAATAATTCTTAGAGTAGTATGAAGTATTGGACTCCATTTAGCTAAAATGAGTTGTGACTGAAGACTTATTTCCAAGTATGGCCCCTGCATTCCACAAGCTAATTTTTAATAGGAGATAATAGTGAAAGCTAAAAATGGAAACATCAGGGCATTTAGTTACAACTATCACTTTGGAACTCTTAAGAAATATTAAGATGGAGGAAGTACAGCCAGAATGCTCCTTAGAAGCAAGGATGGGAGACTTCGTCTCACATACTTATCAGGAGGGACCATTCCCTGGAGAAGGACATGATGCTTGGTAAAGTAGAGGGTCAGCGAAAAAGAGGAAGACTCTCAAAGAGATGGATTGACACAGTGGCTGCAACAATGGGCTCAAACATAGCAATGATTGTGAGGATGGCACAGGACTGGGCAGTGTTCCCTTCTGTTGTACATAGGGTCGCTATGAGAGGGAACTGACTTGACAGCACCTAACAGCAACAATCTGCTGAATCACACCTGACTTAGTATGCCCAACGTTGAATTTCTGTTGATTAGAACTTTTAAGTAGAACATTTCCTGTTTTGTATATTTTGAATAAAGGGTAAAATATGTTTTCTATTAAACATTAGCCGTTAGCAATTGGAGAAATATAAAGAAGTCTTCAGATATTTGTAATTTGATATAAATGACTGTTAATAACCTGATCTTTTCCTTTTGATTAGTTGTTTAAAAAGATAGCCATTTATTTAATTTATCTGGAGGAAAAAAAAAGATTTTTTTAATAAAAATATTGTTAGTATGCAAGACATTCTAGACTTGTGTTGTCCCCTAGCCCAAAAGATTTTTTTTTTTGAGCTAGTGACTGACGTGAAAAGCGGGATTGTAATTAACCCAAGATATTTCCACAGAAAATAATAGTACATACAAATAATAGGAGTGTGAATTTGTCGCATGCTCTTAAATTATAAATAGTATGATACTGCTCTATTTATACCCGTTTTATTGAATTGGTTCAGTGGGTAGATGGTTTAAATTGATAATTTCTAAATCCCTTTATGTATTTTTAAATTTAGTCTTTTTTCCCTCCAAGAATGTTAGGTGAGCAGCAGAAGTATCTAATTTAGTTTCAAATATTTTCTCTTTTTATGTTACCTTTTTAAAGACCATTTTCATACAAACCTGCACCTAAGAAAGGAACCACAACCCATCAGCTAATTGATACTTAAATGTCAAAACTTTGTGGCAGCTTTTATTATGGTAATTCATAAGTCCTGTTGAGTTTGGTGTATAATCTGTAAATCATTCATTGTAACAGGAATTAAATATGTTTATTTTGCCAAATTAATTCTGGCCTGTAGTTAGAATTACATTAGTCTATTTTATATTCTACTTTTGGTCAAAAGAAAAGGTCTCCACCCTTCCCCCAACTCTATTTTTGATTTCAAATACTGTAAAATTTCCTGAGTGCCTCTTTACATGACTGTTCTGAATATTACTTGCAATGCCCTATGTTGTGACCTATTGTCATCATAATTCCCAGAGGTTATAATTGATGTGTCAGTTTGGCAGAATCTGAATCTGTCAACTTTGATAACAATATGCAATTTTCTTTTTTGTTAGTGCCTAGTAAAGATGTGGAGAAAGTAACATGGAGTTCATTTTCTCTATGCAGTGATTTCTGTAGTAAACTACCAGTTTTATGTTATAATAATATTGTTAGTATGCAAGACATTCTAGACTTGTGTTGTCCCCTAGCCCAAAATGATAACTAGCCACATGTAGCTATTGAACATTTGTTATGTGGCTATTCTGAATTGAGTTGTGCTCTAAGTGTAAAATACACACTGGATTTCAAGGACTTAGTACCCAAAACAAACAAACAAGAAAAACACACACTAAGTTGCTTATATTGAATATATAATGATAATATATTAGATATGTTGGGTTAAAAAAACTCCATTATTAAAATTAATTTTACTGTTTCTTTTTATGTGGCTACTGGGAAATTTAAAATTACATATGTGGCTTGCATCCTATTTCTGTTAGATAATGCTATTCTAGACCTTTTCCCTGAGGGACAGTGTATTATAGAAAGGATTTTTTAGATATATCTTTGAATTTGAATCCCATCTCCCAATAGCTTTGTGACTTTGGGTAAGCTACTTAGTCTTCTGAGTCTGAGTTTCCTTATTTATAAAATCGGTATAGTCATATTTCACAGGATTGCTATGAGGATTCAATGATGTAATGGGTCTACTAATGCTTCACTAACCTTAGTATACATACAAATCACCCAGAGATCACATTCTATAGGTCTGGGTGGGGTTAGGAAGTTTCTATATCTAAGAAACTCTCAGGTAATAAGATAATGCTTGTTGATTATCACAGTTTGCCTAGCTAGAATCTACATTACTACGTAAATTTTAATGCATTTTCTTTGCCTTGATCTTTATTATCCTTTAGTCTCACCTTTGAATATTATCCTTGAAACATAGGAATTGGAAAAATCACCATACTTTGCAATATCTATTAAAATTGTATGTATTTTATTGTGCACTCTTAGGGTTACTGCAGCATTCTTGTTGATACCTATCAAGCTTTTTGTCCGCTTTTCTTGTTAGGTATCTTAAGAGTCTGTTCCGACTCATAGCGACTTTACGTGCAACAGAATGAAACACTGCCCAGTCCTGCGCCATCCTCACAGTTGTTGCTGTGTTTGAGCCCATTGTTGCAGCCACTGTGTCAGTCCATTTCGTAGAGGGTCCTCCTCTTTTTCACTGACCACCTACTTTACCAAGCATGATGTCCTTATCCAGGGGCTGGTTCCTTCTGATAACGTGTCCAAAGTACGTAAGATGAAGTCTTGCCATCCTCACTTTGAAGGAGTATTCTGGCTGTACTTCTAAGACGGACTGGTTAGTTCTTCTGGCAGTCCGTGGTGTCCTGAATATTCCTCACCAGCACCATAATTCAAAGGTATCAGTTCTTCTTTGGTCTTCCTTATTTATTGTCCAGCTGTTGCATGCAAATGAGGCGATTGTCTCAAAGGACATCTTTGCTTTTAACGTTTTAAAGAGCGGTCTTTCACAGCAGATTTGCCCAGTGCGATACGTTGTTTGATTTCTTAACTGCTGCTTCCATGGGCATTGATTGTGGATCCAAGTAAAATGAAATCTTTGACAACTTCAGTCTTTTCTCCATTTATCATGATGTTGCTTATTGGTCCAGTTGTGAGGGTTTTTGTTTTCTTTATGTTGAGGTGTAATCCATATTGAAGGCTGTAGTCTTTGATCTTCATCAGTAAGTGCTTCAAGTTCTCTTCACTTTCAGCTAGCAAGGTTGTGTCATCTGCATGTTGCAAGTTGTTAATGAGTCTTCCTTCAGTTCTGATGCCGTATTCTTCTTCATATAGTCCAGCTTCTTGAATTATTTGCTCAGTATACAGATTGAATAATTATGGTAAAACGATACAACCCTAACCCACACCTTTCCTGATTTTAAACCACAAAGTATCCCCTTGTTCTGTTCAAACCAGTGCCTCTTAATCTATGTACAGGTTCCTCATAAGCACAATTAAGTGTTCTGGAATCCCCATCGTTCTCGATAATTATCCATAATTTGTTGTGATTCACACAGTCAAATGCCTTCATATAGTCAGTAATACACAGGCAGACGTCTTTATGGTATTCTCTGCTTTCAGCCAAGATCCATCTGACATCAGCAGTGATATCCCTTGTTCCATGTCCTCTTCTGAATCCAGCTTGAATTTCTGGCAGTTCCCTGTTGGTGTACTGCTGCAACCTCTTTGGAATGATCTTCAACGAAATTTTACCTGCGTGTGAATTAATGATATTGTTCAATAATTTCTGCATTTGGTTGGATCACCTTTCTCTGTAATGAGCACAAATGTGAATCTGTTCCAGTTGGTTGGCCAGGTAGCTGTCTTCCAGATTTCTTGGCATAGATGAGTGAGTGCTTCCAGTGTTACATCTGTTTGTTGAAATATCTCAGCTGGTATTCCATCAGTTCCTAAAACCTTGTTTTTCACCAGTGCCATCAGTGCAGCTTGGACTTCTTCCTACAATACCAGTTGGTACTTGATCATATGCTACCTCCTGAAATGACTGTACGTTGACCAGTTCTTTTCGGTACAGTGACTGTGTATTCATTCTGTCTTTTTTTTGATGCTTCCTGCATCATTCAGTATTTTGCCCATAGAATCCTTCAGTAGTGCAGCTCGAGGCTTGAATTTTTTTCTTCAGTTCTTTAGCTTAAGAAATGCCAAGCATGTTCTTTATTTTGGTTTTCCAACTCCAAGTCTTTGCACATTTCATTATAATACGTTACTTTGTCTCTCAAGCTGTCCTTTGAAATTTTCTGTTCAGCTCTTTTACGTCATCCTTTCTTCCTGTCACTTTTTAGCTACTCGATGTTCAAGAGGAAGTTTCAGAGTCTCTTCTGACATCCATTTTGATCTTTTCTTTCTTTACTATCTTTTTAATGACCTTTTGCTTTCTTCATATATGATGTCCTTGATGTCATCCCACAACTCACTGGGTCTTTGGTCATTAATATTCCATGTGTTATGTCTGTTCTTGAGATGGTCTCTTAATTTAGGTGGGGTGTACTAAAGATTATACTTTGGCTCTCCTGGACTTGTTTTAATTTTCTTCAGCTTCAACTTGAACTTTCATATGAGCAATTGATGATCTGTTCCACAGTTGATTTGTTCCTCATTCGGCGCCTGGCCTTGTTCTGACAGATGACATTGAGCTTCTCCATCGTCTCTTTCCACAGATGTAGTTGATTTGATTCCTGTGTATTCCATCCAGTGAGGTCCATGTCAGTAGTTGCCATTTATGTTTTTGAAAAAAGGTATTTGCAATGAATAAGTCGCTGGTCTTGGAAAATTTAATCATGTGCTCTTCCATGTAGTTTCTGTCACCAAGGCGATATTTTCCACCTACTGATCCTTCTTTATTTCCAACTTTCGCATTCCAATCACTACTAGTTATCAGTACACCTTGAATGTTTGATCAATTTCAGATTTCCGAAGTTGGTAAAATCTTTAGTTTTGTCATCTTTGGCCTTAGTGGTTCGCATGTAAATTTGAATAATAGTCTTATTAACTGGTCTTCCTTGTAGGCACATGGATTTTATCGTATCAACACTGATAGCGTTGCACCTCAGTATAGATCTTGAAATGTTCTTTTCGAGGATGAATGCGATGCCATTCCACTTATTTGTCATTCTTGGCTTAGTAGATCATATGATTGTCTGATTCAAAATGTTCAGTACTAATCCATTTCAGCTTACTAATGCCTAGGATAGCGATCTTTTTGCAGCTCCTTTTTTGACAATTTCCAATTTTCCTAGGTACATACTTCATACATTCTATGTTCCAGTTATTAACAGATGTTTGCAGCTGTTTCTTTTCATTTTGAGTTGTGCCACATCAGCAAATGAGGATCCCAAAAGCTTTACTCCATCCTTTCATTAAGGTAGACTCTACTTTGAGGAGGCAGCTCTTCCACAGTTTTGTTTTGAGTGCCCTCCAACCTGAAGGGCTCATCTTCTGGCGCTATATCAGCCAGTGTTCTGCTGCTATTCATAAGGTTTTCATTAGCCAGTTTTTGTAGAAGTAGATTGCCTGATCCTTCTTACTAGTCTCTTTTAGTCTGGAAGCTCTGCTGAAACCTGTCCACCATGGGTGGCCCTGCTGGTATTGGTGGCATAGCTTCCAGCATCACAGCAACATGCAAACCACCATAGTATGACAAACTGACACACGAGTGGTGGCATCTGGTTTTAGCTCAAGTCATTTTGTAGTTAGGGTAGAATTGATAAATTTCAGCATAGAAAACCCAAGGTATGTTGCTTCACAAATGTATCTTTGAAAGATAGGATAATTATACATGAAATAATTTTAAGAATGCACTAAGACAATATGATAGCTGCCTTCGAGTTGATGTCTAATCATGGCGACCTTATGTACATCAGAATGAAATGTTGCCAGTTCTGCGTCATACAATTACTAGCATGTTCCAGTCTGTTGCTGCAGCTAATATACCAATTCATCTTACCCAGGATCTCCCATGCCCTTGTTGGCCCACTACTTTACCAAACATGATGTCCCTCTCTCTAGCAGTTGATCCCTCCTGATGATATGACAAAAGCAAGCGAGTTGAACAGTGTTCTGTTGCGATCCATAAGGTTTTCATTGGCTAATTTTTGAAAATAGATTACCAGACCTTTATTCCTAGAATTTTTAACTACTGCATTTATTCTCCTAGTGCTTATGTAATAAAGCTTTTACTTTCATGTTTGTGGCAATAGTTTTATTTCAGCTATGCAAAATAGTTCTTTAAAAAACGATCACGACTTATTTAGGTTTCCAGAGATGGAGTTACTAGCGGATTCTCCATGCATTATTTTGAAGCTACTTTACTTCAGCTAACTTGGATTCCTTTAAGCATCAAGGCAATACTTCGTTTCAGAGATAAAATGTTTATTAACTAGATAAGCAGATAGGGAGGACAAGATCTGAACAAGTGAATACAGGGAAATAAATGAGGTGTTAAAGTGGAAAGGATGATCAGTGTTTTTAATAATTTATTTTAATTTTTTTTTGTTGAAAATATACACAGCAAAACATATACCAGTTCCACAATGTCTACATGTACAATTCATTGACAGTGATTACATTCTTCAATTTGTGCAACCATTCTCACCTTCCTTTACCAAATTGTTCCTCCCCCATTAATATGAACTCACTGCTCCCTATGTTTCCTAGCTAACCTTTCAAGTTGCTGTTGTCAGTTTGATTCCATATAGATAGTTCTTTAAAAGAGCACAATGCTAAAGGCAGACATTCCTTACTAACTAAGCTAAACTACTGTTTGGTTTAAAGATGACTTCAGGGGTATTTTTGGTTTAAGTTTTAAAGATTATCTCAGGGCAGTAGTTTTGGGTGTTCATCTGGCCTCCATGGCTCCAGAAAGCCTAGATTTCATGAAAAATTGTGATTCTGTTCTGCATGTTTCCCCTTTTGATCAGGATTCTTATAGAATCTTTGATTAAAACATTTAGTAATGGTAGCTGGACACCATCTAATTCTTCTGGTGTCATGGCAAAGGACGTAGGTAGTTGTTCATGGAGGCAGTTAGCTACACATTCCATTTCCTCCTCCTGTTCCTGACTCTGCTCCTTCCTCTCTTGCTCCAGGTGAATAGAGAAGAATTGTTGTACTTTGGATGGCTACTTGCAAGCTTTTAAGACCCCAGGCTCTACATAGTGAACTGGGAGGTAGAAAATAAGTACTAAATGTGTTCATTGTCTTGAAGCAAAAGCACTAGTTTGGATCTTAAAAATTTACTCTCCTGCTAAGAAGAGACAACTCTTAGTTACAGAAGACTTCCAGATAATATGTGTAGATTCCCCACATCCACTGCAAGTATGGGCTGGACTTGGTGACTTACTTCCAAAGAGCAGAGTATAGAAAGGGGGAAATGGTAACTTTACGTAGAGAAACCTGGCAAACCCTACCTTAACCTTGTGAGGAAGGTTAACATCACTAGTGATGTCACGTGGACATGTACCCCTGATCTGATATGACATGACAAGAAGGGCACATTACCTCTGTGGTATTCTTTCTAAAAACCTATTAAAAAATCAAACCCATTGCCATTGAGTGATTCTGACTCATGGCGACCCCATGTGCTTCAGAGTAGAATTTATTTATTTTGTTGTTGAGAATATACATAGCAAAAACCAATTCAAGTTTCTGCGTGTACATTTTCGTGACACTGATTACATTCTTCAAGTTGTGCAGTCGTCCTCACCCTCATTTTCTGAGTTTTTCCTCCCCATTAACGTAAACACACTGCCCCCTAAAGTTCCTGTCTAATCTAGTGAGTTGTTATCGGTTTGATCCAATATAGATAGATCTTAAAAGAGGCGTAATGCTCAAGGCAGACATTCTTTACTAGTTAAGCTAAACTATTACAAGATTTTTAAGATTTCAGGGGATATTTTTGGTTTAAGGTTTAAAGATTATCTTAGGGAAATTCAGAGGTTCATCCAGCCTCCATGGTTCCAGAAAGCGTGGATTCCATGAGAATTTGAAATTCTGTTTTGCATTTTCTGCCTTTTGACCACGATTCATCTGTACAATCTTTGATCACAATGTTCCACAATAGTACTTGGGCACCATCCAGCTCTTCTTGTCTCATGGTAAAGGTGGCGGTTGTTTATGGAGGCAGTTAGCCACACATTCCATTTTCTCCTATTCGTGACTCTCCTCCTTTGTCTTTTGCTCCAGGCAAATAGAGACCAGTTGCTGTGCCTTGGGTTTGTTATTTTCTAGGTTGTTGTTTTTTTTTTTTTTTTTTTAAATGTTTTAGCCATCCTAAACCTGTTGCTGTCGATTCCTACTCATAGCGACGCCATAGGACAGAGTAGAACTGCCCCATAGGGTTTCTAGAGAACAGTTGGTGGATTCCAGCTGCTGACCTTTTGGTCAGTAATGGAGCTCTTAACCACTTTGCTGCCAGGGCTCCATAGCCATCCTAGTGGAAGTGAAATGGTATCTCATTGTTTTGATTTGCACCTCTCTGTTGGATGGCTAGTGATTCTGAGCATCTTTTCATGTGTTTGGTGGCCATTTGAATGTCCTCTTTGGTGAAATGTCTTTTCAAGTCCTTTTCCCATTTTGTAATTGAGTTGTTTGCCTTATTGTTGTCATTGAAGTTTTATGTATATTTTGGTTATTAGATTTTTGTTGCATGTAGGGTTTCTGAAGATATTCTCCCAGTTGGTAACATGTCTTTTCACTTTTTTACTAGAGTGTTTTGATGAACAAAAGTTTTTAATTTTTATTAGGTCCCATTCATCTGTTTTGTCTTTTGCTGTTTGTGCTTCTGTTTTTAGATGATCCATTTTTAAAAGGCCTGACAGCATTGCCCATACATTTTCTTCTAAGAATTTTATGGTTTTAGTTTTCACGTTTAGGTCTTTAATCCGTTTTGAATTTGTTTTTGTGTATGGTGTGAGGCATGGATCCTGTTTCATTTTTCTGCATGTGGAAATCCAGTTTTTCCAGCACCATTTATTGAAGAGACTCTTCTTTTCCCCATCTAATGATCTTAGCACCATTTCAAAAATCAGTTGACCATAGATGTGTGGGTTTATTTCTGGACTCTCAATGGTCAAATACAATTTTTACAAGAAATGTGTAATTAAATTCTTTCAGACTAGTGGCTTAATATTCAATGAAGTATGTTCTGGGAATAAGACATTAAAATGATGGTTTTAATGATGGTTTAAAGATTTGTAAGGTAGGGAAGGATAAACAGGGCTAATGACGAACAGCAACACCCAGAAGCAGTTTGTGGACCAAAAAAACTTGTTTCTTAGAAGTGTAGGTAAAGTAAGAGTAATTTGACTTCTGTGTGATCATCCAGAGGGTTTTGTGATGGGTAAAGGGTAGGGTCTGTATAATTTATTTTCTAAACTGGGATACTTTAGGAAACAAAGGGCTGAACTGGACAAATGCAGAAGCCTTGGGTAAACCAGGATCCATGGTCATCCTGGTAAAGGATCTTAACTTACTGGGGAAAGAACTTTGTGAAGCTGTTTTGGCTGCTTAGAAACTAGTTTTGTTTATTCTTGGATTTTTATTTGTATCCTGGAGAACTCATTGTCAATGAATAATAGCTGGGTAAATGATGTGCTTGCCAAAAGATACAAAAATGGCTTGAATAGTATTTTTATAAATGTAGTAATCTCAGATTTGAAGTTCTTCAAAAGAAAGGATTAGAGTTTAGATTTCTTGTGTCTCCTGTAGCTCCCAGCTGTGTAGTTTGTTCACAGTTAGAACTCAAATGTTGTGTTATATGAGTAAATAATCCTAGTTTTTCAATATCCTGTTTCTCCCAACAGTTATTCTAAGTAAGTGGTTCTTCATTCATTCAACAAATACCAGTTCAAGTCAACTCATAAACACCCTATAGGACAGGGTAGAGCTGCCCCATAGAGTTTCCAAGACTGTAAAGCTTTACGGAAGCAGATTGCTACATCTTTCGCCTGTGGAGTGATTGGTGGATTTGAACCGTGGACCTTTTGGTTAGCAGCCAGTTGCTTATCCAGTTACCACCAGGGCTCCTTACTAGCCACTTAGAGATGTAAAAATGGACCCTATCTTCAGTGGGCTGAAGGTTTAATAGAGGAGTTACATTTAAAAACAAATAATTTCAATGAATGTGATAAATTCAGTAATGAAAGTATATATAAAATACAGGAGAAGGAGTAATGAACTTTCTAGAGGTAGTCAGAGAAGTGGTAGTGGGGATGACCATAGCTGTGTAACACTGAAGAACAAATAGGCACTCATAAACTACAAAAGAAGATGGAATATACCAGGTAGGGGGAAATACAGAACTACAAAGGGAGGTTTGGAGAACTGTGAGTAATGTGGTATAACTGAGGTATTAACCTGCGAGGGTGGTTGTGAAAAGTAAATAAAGACTATAGAGTTATTTAGGGTCCAGATCATTGAGGTTCTTGAATGTTGTCCTAAGACGTTTTGCCTTTCTTTTTTCCCCCCGTATAGGCTCGGGAGTGAATATAAGGCTTCACATATGGGAGGAATATGGTTCATTTTGTCTTTTAAATACATCACATAGAAACTTGGTGTATGAATTGAGGGGTGACACTGAAGCCAGATAATCAGGTAGGCTGAAGAGTAGTCCAGGTGAGAGAATGAAGGTTTAAACTAGAGAACTAGCAACAGGTAGAGAGTACAGCATAGATTCCAAAGATGTTTAAAGATAAAAAGTTCACAGAATTTGGTATGGTTGGTTGTGGAGACAGTGAGGAAAAATATTTTCTCGTTTTTTCCATCTGTGCTCAATGACCAGGGCATGGAAGTTGAGAAGTCATTTGGTAAAGTTCATGCAGAGTTGGGTTTGTGTAGTGCGTGTAGATGAGAGATAAAAATATGAGGGAGTCAAGGGTTCTAGTAAGAGAGAAGTTAAAATGATTGGGTTCCAGGTTGGGTGGGGAAGGAAATGAGATCAGGAACTGGATAAGGAAAGGAGGTGTCAAGAGACTGGAGGTCACACTGAGATTAAAGAGCAGGTGTGGGGGTGAATAAGTGAACTGGAAGGATCAGTATTTGTGATCTTGAGAGTGGGATTAAGATTTCAGAAAGGTAGCAGTTTTAGGTAATAACTAGTTTCAAGTTGAAGGAGTCATAGTGGCACAATGGGTAAGCACTGTTCTGCTAACCAAAAGGTCAGCAGTTTGAACACATCAGCCATTGTTTGAGAAAAGACCTGGTGATCTGCTACCGTGAAGATTACAGCCCAGGAAGCCCTATGGGGCAGTTCTGCTCTGTCCTGTAGAGTCACTGTGAGTCAGAATTGACTTGATGGCACACAAAAGCAACAACAAAAACAACAGTTTCAAATGTGGTTTTCATATTTTGATGCTGGAGAGGAGATGAAGTTATTGAACTTGGGATTTTAGAAATGAAAAGCGAGGATAGTGTTTCTCAACTTATATTTGGTGGTCTACCTGCATCAGTATCACCCTGGGTGAGATTCCTTGCCTTCAATTCATGTCTACTGACCTAGACTTTCTAGTGGTAGGACCTGAGAGTATAAGTTTTTAACTAATGATTTCAGTGATTTTGATGAACAGAATTTGGGAAGTTTAAGAACCTCTAAGTTAGTTGTTGGGAGCCCTGGTGGCCCAATGATTAAGGTCTTGGCTGCTAACAAAGGTTGGCCATTTGAAACCCCCACCCCCACCCCCCCAGCTGCTCCACAGGTGAAGAACCTGGAGATGTCCTCCCGTAAAGATTACAGCCTAGAAAACCCTATGGGGCAGTTCTAGTCTGTCACATGGGATTGCTATGAGTTGAAAATCGACTGGCACCTACCAACAACAACAAATTAGTTGTTAGATGATTCATTTTCAAGGATATTTAAATAGGTCCATACTGATGTTGGAGCCCTGGTTGCCCAGTGGTTAAGCATTTAGCTGCTAACCAAAAGGTTGGCAGTTCGAATCCACCAGCCGCTCCTTGGAAACCCTATGAGGAAGTTCTACTCTGTTCTGTAGGGTCGCTATGAGTTGGAATTGACTCGACAGCAACATGTTTTTTTTAATACTGATGTCAGGCGTTAGAGTGAAGAGGATGACCAATAGAAGATTAAGTAAATGCCTTAAAGATTGAGAGAGAACAGCTGTAGGGAATTGTGAAGTGTTTTGTAGCCAGTGGTAGAGACTTAAAAAAATAGATGTTTTACGGTAAGAGTAATGATACTGGAGGAGTTTCTGGGTGGTGTAAATGATTATTGCACTCGTTAAGAGAAATGCTGGAGGTTCAAGTCCACCCAGAGGTACCTTGGAAGAAAGACTTGGCAGTCTGCTTCTGAAAAACCAGACATTGAAAACTCTGTGGAACACAGTTCTACTTCTGACACACATGGGGTCACCATGAGTTGAAATTGATTCAGTGACAACTGGTTTAATGCTGTTGGAATAGTAGACTGTTTCCTTCTGTTCTGTAGAAAGGGAATATGTGTGTTCGTGTATATTTGAGAGGGAGAAAATGGGCAGTTTCTCTTTTGAGTAGACAACAGGAGGGAAGTGAATGGAGTATTCTGTGATGCTGTTGAAGTTGTAGACACCTAGAGGATAAAGTGAAAGTGTTGGGAAAAAAGTCAGGACCAACCAAAACCCATCGCCATCAGGTCAATTCCAACTCATAGCGACCCTAGAGGACAGAGTAGAACTGCCCCATAGGGTTTCCAAGGATTGGCTGGTAGATTCGAACTGCCGACCTTATGGTTAGCAGCCTGAGCTCCTAACCACTGCACCACCAAAGGCTAAATTCTAAAGTCAGAGAGTAAAACAAAAAGGTTATTCAGAAACCCTGTTTAATTGATTACTTTTGATCTCTGGTTTTGAAGCAGATTGTTGTTTGTTCTGTTAATAAGCATTTGGTGGAGTAAGCAGGTTTATATTTATGGGCCATCTGAGGTATTAAAAGTATATATCTTCAAACTCTAGAATCTCAAATATGTTAGGGAGATAGATACCCATATTATGAGAGGCACATGGAACTGAAAGAAGATGCAAGTATCTTCTATCTCGTGGTTACTGTGAGGTCTGTCATCTCTTCAGTCATCATGCATGCTTGATTATAAGTAAGTTCTGTGTAGTATGATGTTCTTCCTGCATGGTGAAGTGAATGGAGGAAAAACTAAATGAGAGGAAAGAAGATTAATGGCTGAGCTGGTGTTTTGGTTGGTGCCTCTCAATTTCCTGTATAAGAGGCATCTTGAGAAAAGGTTGGCTTAATTGGTTGTAAACCAACTTTGGCATACAATTGTTTGATGCTGTAACTAGTAGAAGGTCCCAGTCTATGTGATGAGTACTTTCAGTATTATAGATGGGCTACTTTATTTTTTCTTGCTTCTTGTCAGACTGCCCATATAGAAACTTTTGTTTTTAAGATGAAATTTGCCATTGCGTTTTGTTAAATGAAAGGATCATATAATTAACTAATTTTGCTAATCTTAGTCTGTAGAGAAGTTGATGTTGAGTTTTTTTTTTTTTTCTTTTTCTTTTTACTTCACAGATAAAGAATGAGCCAGCAGGGGAAGAGAACATCCTGCACACTGACTGACTGCTGGTGATGATGCTTTATTTTTATGTTGGGCATCTGTGGGATCTGTAGTAGAAATGTAAGTACAGAAATGCAGGTCTTTCCAAAGCTGCAGTTAATTAGGTGAATTGGTATCTATTATGTTTATTTCTAATTTATATAAGACGAGCATTTTATATTGACTTACAGATGATTTATTGAGTTAACAGCTTTATTCACATTAAATTATTATTAATGTAGGTTTTGAAAAATTTCCTTGTAGGGAAAAATCTCTACTAAAAAGTAAAACTGAGAACAGAGGAATTTGCTCATAGAAGGCTAAAAATCTGGAATGATCTCCAGGTCCTCTAGGTTCTACTTTCTCTCTACTTAGGAATCTATGTAAGTAATCAAGATAGCCAAAAAATACCAGCTTTTACATATTCTTACAAATTACACACATGAGCAAGGTAAGGATGACTTTCAGGTTACCACAAACTTGTTTGAATAAATTAAAGGAATTGTCTTCATACCATAATTGATTTTTTTAAAATTTAGTACATTATCGCTTTCCTTTCATGCTGATATACCATGGTCCCAGTTTCAGTAGTTAGTTGTCTTTTCCTATCATTTAGTGTTTGTGTAATATGTCTTAAAGTCTTACTCTACCTTGAACTTGCCCATATTAAACTTCATTCTGTTACTGAAACATTTTCACAAATGAACATCATATTTCCATCTTCCAAAATGATAGGAAACTCTCCAACTTGATGTTATCCATGAAAAATGCCGTGAACGTTTTATTGACCTTTACCATCCTACTTGCGACTGCAGTGTTTCAAATACTGAATCAAAGACTGACCTTTGTAGATACCATTTCACACGTTCTCCCAGTTTGCCGTATAGCTATTGCTGGTTACTTTTCCAGTGTAATACCCTGGGTTACATACTTGCCTTAAAAGTATTAAGTATTTTTCCTAGTCAGTGTTGAGAATATTTGATAAAAAATGATCCCGATAATTTTTCTTTAAAATTAGGGCAGATAGATATTTTATTACGTTTCTTTTTTAATTCTCTGTATCAGATAGTGTTGGTGCTGAAAGTATAAGGTCCCTGCTATCAAGAAACTGACTACAAGTTAGTAAGTGAAAGACACGTATATAATTAGCAGTTAATCAGTGGGACAAATACCTTGTAGAGGTAAGAACAAAGTGCTACTGGAACCCAGAGGAGGAGGATATTAAATCCATTTGAAGGGTTCAGAGAATGCTTCCGTGAACAGAGAACTTTTAACTTAGCTTTAAAAAAGGAATAGAATTTTAATAGGCTGAGAAAATTAAGAAATATTTTCAAACCGTAGGAATGAGGAGGGCACAGATGCCTAAACAGCAAGGCATCTTAGGGGAGAGAGGGAATAATCAAATGTGGGAAAGTGGGGTGGGGAAAGTAAAGGGAATGAACATTTATCAAAAATCTACTATATTACCAGGCGCCTACTGGCTGTTTTACTTCGATTATTATTAAAGTTACATTGAAATTCAAGCTCCTTATGTTTCAGCAGAACTATAGATAATGCAGATTTATTTATTTGTTTATTTTGAGAAACAGTCAATTTTTAAAAAAGTCAGTTGGGAAGGAAGATGACTTTCATTTTTGATACGTCTGCACATCTCTAATTCTGAAGTGATGTATTAACTTACTTTTTTGTGTTTGCAGTTGGGTTCTGACTTTAGATTTGACAAAAATACGATTTTTAATCTTGAAGTTTTATTGCTGGCTAAATAGTTCTTCAGTACTTTGTACGTTAAAGACCTTTTTTGTTTATAGTAATTTTACCTTTTGACGAGATGTCTTCATAAAGGTTAGACAAAATCTGAGTTTGAGATTGCTACTAACTCTGAAAGTGAAGATTTACTAGTATTAATAGACACTTAGGATCTTCCAGAAATACTTTTACATGGTTTATCTATGGGAAGAATAATGGAATTTATGCTTAAAAGGTATAATACCACATTTAATTAGTAGAAGTCCTTGAAAATGAATGATATATTTATTGCGTTCATTAGCAGAGTTGGATTAACTTCAATTCAAATTTCCATATATTAAATTATTTTTAACTTAGTAACCAGAAAATAAATGTCCTTTTTCCAAATGATCTCTTGAGTTTTGCAAGAAATTTATTATACAGGGAATACTTTTCTTGGATTAGCATTAACTCTACCGAATCGTTGTTCTACAAAGAAGGGGGAAGGAAGCATTTCTTGGTATGATCCACTGCATAGATTTAGCCTCCAACCTATTGTAAGATTATTCAAACTATGCAAAATAGTTTATAGGGTACGTTAAAATGGTAATAAAAATGTACTCGAAGTATGTCTAATAGGCACAGCTAGTGGTTTTTTGGGTTGCTTTATCTTGTTACGTATCTTGTCCATTATCTATGTACACTTCCAGGATTATATAAGAAATATTACTAAGCTTTTCTACCCATTTATTAGTTGGTGATAGACTAAAAATATACATGGTGGGGTAACAGCATCAGAATTTAAAATTTGTTATGGCAAATTGATAGTTGACAGTATTTCTAATGAAATAATGAACCTTTCCAGTGACGTACTATTTTAGCTATCTGGTGTCCGTTATCTGCTTTCTTATAAAGTTTATGTAACTGTACTTCACTGTAATGAGGGAACCAGAATACCTGCCCAAACAATTGTTTTTCCTTTCCAAGTGTATTGTTTTTATAGTCCATGCCTTCCCCTGAGATAATGTTAATTGCATTTTTAGTTTTGATCTATGTTTAGCTTTATTCATGTATGTAAGAGAGTCATACAAGACATTGATCATTTTAAGCAAGGTGGTAAATAATGCTTTTAGGTAGAAAACATTCTTTTCTGTAGGTAAGTTAGTTACATCTGATGGAAAACTGACTTTTGGGGTTAGTTTTACTATAGGAAACACAACATGCTTCAGGATTATGCCTTTAAAATATGACATTGGTTCTAGTTACATCTTGGATATCTTGTTTACATTTTACCAGCATTTTAGTTTTCTTTTTAAAATTTTAAGTTTATCAGCCTGTCCTTTGCCAAGAAGGTACCTGGATAGTTTAGAATGTGGACTTCTTGTATACAAGATACTGGTATTGTTTTTTTCAAAGTAGTGGTAAGCATTTGTCCATCTCTTAATTTTCTCTTATAACTAGAATCAAGCATTATTACTTACAGTTGGATGGCTTTCTTATTTTCTTCTTAATTGGGGCTTTCAATACATACACAAACTAAAAAAAGATTTTCAGGAACTTCATTGACAGCTGATTTCTTTGACCTAATTTGAAAGAGATGGAAGAATATACATATTGTTCTCCCATTCTGCATCTAACTTTTTTTTGTTACCAAATGCTTTAAATTATCCTGATATGTAAGTGTAGCAATAGGATTTGATGAATTAAAACTAGGTAGCGAGTCCCTTAAAACTATTCTCAGAGTTGTTGTGTTCTTTTCCTAGATTGGCCTGTACATAGGATTTGCCAGTAAAAGAAAAATGAGGAGCTGAATTCAGTTAGCAAGTATCTATTATATTCTATATAATCAACAGGTATTATATTGTAAAGGAGTCTTTAAAATATACTGTCTTATGCTTTTATTTACAGAAGTTATGATTTCACAGTAATTTCAAGTCAAAACATTACCAGTGGTATTATTGCCAGCGTACTTGATGAGAAAACTGAAGTTCCCAGATGCATGGTGTGTGTGTGTGGGTGTGTGTGTGTTTTAAACCTCTTAAAGGGACTTTGTGGTTGTCGTTGAGTCAGTTCCCACTCATGACAACCCCACGTTTGCAGAATAGGACTACTCCATAGCGTTTTCAAGGTTGTGACTTTTTGGAAGCAGATCACCAGGCCTGTCTTTTGAGGTGGCCCTGGGTGGGTTTGAACTGGATTTGGCTAGTAGTTGAGCGCTTAACCATTTGCACCACCCAGGGACTCCTTAAAGGGACATTAAGCAGCTGCTTATGGTTTTTTGAGGAATTGAAAGTAATGTACATGGTCTGTTACCACAATGTTAAGATTACCTGAGGCTGATAAGACTATCCTGGAATCTTCTGCCAAACAGCAACTGAAATATATGGTACTCTTTCTCTTGCCATTTTGGGAAGTACTAAGATTTTTTTTTTTTTTTTTTTAAATATTTTATTGTACTTCAGGTGAAGGCTTACAGAACAGATAGTTTCTCATGTAACAGTAACACACATGCTGTTTTATGACATTGG
>NW_004444184.1:1035109-1083503 GCF_000243295.1 Trichechus manatus latirostris
GGTTTCAGGATTGTTGATTCTCTGTTTGGCTTAGTTTATCGGATCTTTGTTGTGGAGGGACGGCGTGGTGCTTCTGCCTAGAGTGCCATCTTGCCCTAAGATTTTTTTTTTAATTGTAAAACATATATAACATAAATTTTGTCATTTTAACTATAAGTATATAATTTGGTGGCGTTAATTACATTCAAAGTGTTGTGCAACCATCACCACTATTTCCAAAACTTTTTCATCACCTCTGCAGAAACTCTGTACCACTTAAACAATAACTCTTCATTTCTCCCTCCCCGCAGTCCCTGATAACCTGTAATCTACTTTCTCTCTCTGTGTATTTGCGTATTTTAGAGATTTCATATAAGTGGAATCAATAATTTTTGTCCTTTTGTCTCTGGCTTGTTTCAGTTAGCTTAATGTTTTAAAGGCTCATCTTTGTCATTACATATGTCAGTACTTCATTTCTTTTTAGGGCTGAATAATATTTCATTGTATGCATATACCACGTTTTGTTTATCCATTTGTCTGTTGATTGACACTTCGGGTTTCCATCTTTTGGCTATTAGGAATGATGCTGCCATGAACACTGATGTACAGATATCTGTTTGAGTCCTTGTTTTCAATTATTTTGGGTACATGCCTAGGAGAAGAATTGCTGGGTTCTGTGGTAATTCTTTAACTTTTTGAGGAACCACGTTTTCCACAAAAGCTGTATACCATTTTACATTCCCACCAGCAATGGATGAGGGTTCTAGTTTCTCCACATCTTCACCGACGCTTTTCTTTTTTCTTTTTGTAATAACCATTCTAATGGGTGTGAAGTGGTACTTCACTGTGGTTTTGATTTGCATTTCTTTAATAACTAATTACTTTTTGATCATCTTTTCATGTGCTTATTGACCATTTAGAGAAATGTCTATTCAAGTCTTTTGCCCATTTTTTAATTAGATGGGTTTTTTGTTGTTGTTGTTGTTGTTGTAGGAGTCCTTTATGTATTCTCGATGTTAAACCTTTATCAGATACATGATTTACATATATTTTCTTCCATTCTATGAGTTATCTTTTCACTTTCTTTGATAATGTCTTTTGATTCACAGAAGTTTTTAATTTTGAATGAAGTCTAATTTACATTATTTATTTTCCTTTTGTTACTCTTACTCCCAGTGTCCTATCTTAGAATCCATTGCCAAATTCAAGATCATGAAGATTTACTCCTCTGTTTTCTTCTAAGCGTTTTATGGTTTTGGTTCTTATATTTAGGTCATAGAATCCATTTTGAGTTAATATTTGTATATGGTATGAGGTAGGGGTCCAACTTCATTCTTTTGCATGTGGAAATCCAGTTGTCTGAGCACCATTTGTTGAAGCGACTCTTCTTCCCCACTGAGTAGATTTGTCATCTTTGTAGAAAATCATTTGGCCATATATGGGTTTATTTCAGGGCTTTTAATTCTATTTCAATTCAATTTCAGTTCTCTTCATCTGTATGTCTATGGATTGGTCTGTATGCCTGTGAATACACATTTAGGCCAAGAGAATTGAAATTCAATTGAAATAGAATTAAAAGCCCTGAAATAAACTATATACCTATAGCCAATTGATTGTCTACAAGGATGCCAAACCCGTTCAGCAGGGAGGAAGAGTCTCTTCAACAAACAATGCTGGGATGACTGGATTTCCACATGCAAAAGAATGAAGTTGGACTCCTACCTATCCAGAAGCCCTGGCAGCGTGGTGGTTAAGTGCTCGGCTGCTAAAGAAAAAGGTCAGCGGTTTGAACCTATCAGCCGCTCCATGGGAGAAATGTGGCAGTCTGCTGCTGAAAAGATTTACAGCCTTGGAAACCCTGTGGGGGCAATTCTACTCTGTCCTCAGGGGTTGTTATGAGTCGGAATCAACTCAACAGCAACAGGTTTGTTTTTTGGTTAATGTCTATTCTTATACCAATACCATACTGTTTTGACGATTGTAGCTTTGTAATAAGGTTTGAAATTGGAAAGTATGTATCCTCTTTGTTCCTTTTCAAGATTGTTTTGACTGTTTGGGCCCCTCACAATTCCATGTGAATTTAAGGATTGGCATTTTCATTTCTGCAAGAAAAAGCTGTTGGAATTTTGATAGGGATTACGCTGAATCTGTAGATTGCTTTGGGTAATATTGACAACTGTGTTAGGTCTTCCAATCCATGAACATGAATGTATTTCCGTTTATTTAGATCTTTGATTTCTTTCAGCAGTGTTTCGTAGTTTGTAGTGTATAAGCCTTTCACCTCCTTGGCTAAATTTATTCCTAGGTATTTTATTCTTTTAGATCCTGTTGTAAATGGAATTGTTCTCTTAATAGCCTTAAGGGTTGTTCATTGCTGGTGTATAGAAATACAACTGATTTTTGCATGTTGATGTTGTGCCCTGCATTCATTTATTAGCTCTAGTAGCTTTCTTGAGGACTCTTTGGGATTTTGAATATATAGGATTATGTCATCTGTGAACGAAGATGGGTTTACTTCTTCCATTCCTATTTGGATGCCTTTTATATCTTCTTCTGTTTGCTCTGGCTAGACTTTCCAGTACAATATTGAACAGCAGTGGTGGAAGTGGGTATCCTTGTCTTGTTCCTTATCTTAGGGGGAAAGCTTTCAACGTTAAGTATGATGTTAGCTGTTGGGTTTTCATAAATGCTCATTATCATGTTAAAGTATTTACCTTTTATTCATAGTTCGCTGAGTGTTCCTATTATGAAAAGTTGTTGGATTTTGCCAGATGCCTTTTCTGCATCAATTGAGATTATCTTTTTTTTTTTTTTCCACCCTTTGTTTTATTAATGTGGTGTATTACATTGATTTTCTTTTGTTGAACCATTCTTGCATTCCTGGGAGAAATCTCATTTGGTCATGGTATATAATCTTTTTTATTTGCTGGTAGATTTGGTTTGTTAGTATTTTATTGAGGATTTTTGCATCTATATACATAAGGGATATTGGTCAGGAATTTTCTTGTGGTGTCTATCTGGCTTTGCTATCAAAGTAATGCAGGTCCTATAGAATGAGTTAGGAAGTGTTCCTCCTTTTCAATTTTTTGGAAGAGTTTGAGATGGATTGGTGTTAATTCTTTAAATGTTTGATAGAATAGCACTAAGATTTTGTATTTAAAAAAAACACGTATGGCGGTTTTTTGGGGAAAAGGTACAGGATGTGTTAATTGACCAGTTGTGAAACATTTTTTTGCTTGTAATTTATGCTGTTTTAGGTTACAAGCTCTTTGAAGGAAAGGGTTTATCTCAAAATACTCTGAAGTTCCTATAGTGCCTAACATAATAAGAGGTCATATCTGGTTAACATAGAACTTTTCCATAG
Source organism: Trichechus manatus latirostris (assembly GCF_000243295.1). Taxonomy (NCBI): domain Eukaryota; kingdom Metazoa; phylum Chordata; class Mammalia; order Sirenia; family Trichechidae; genus Trichechus; species Trichechus manatus. The sequence continues at coordinate 1,038,453 of NW_004444184.1, forward strand.
GTTAGGAAAAAGTTGATGTACATTGTTGGTTTCTGTAATCTGGAGTTTCTGGTAAAGGAGATTGAAAATGTAGTTAAAGGTTGAAAAGAGTTTGGGAATTAAGCATTTCAGGGATCAGGTCTTTCCTTTGAGATTATATGCTGCTTCCTTTTTTTTTTTTTTTTTTAAGTGCAATCTTTTCAAAAATTTTCTATCATTTTTGAACCTTGTCTATTAAGGAACCAAAACCCATTGTCATCGAGTCGATTCTGACTCATAGTGAGGAGACAGAAAAAGCAATAAGAAAATGGACTATTGTTTGATTGGATATGCAGTGATGAAAGCCTAAAGAGTATTGTTTTTCAAGTTGTGATTAGTGTAGACATTTTTATTAACCATCCCTTTTGTGTAACCGTTGGATTCATTTTTGAGTGCTTGATCTTGAAAAAGAGCAAAGGTCCTTTTAGTGTTGAATTCTAAATTCTAAATACCTTGTGCTTAAAATGGCAGAATTAACTGGGGCAGAGATTGCTACTCATTTTAAGCCAAATTCATGATTTCCAGTCTCTGATCCTCACCTCCATTTCAGTCTTTTTACTTGCATGTATGTTTCCTTGGGGCCCTGGTGGTACAGTGGTTAAAGAGCTCGGCTGCTAACCAGAAGGCCGGCAGTTGGAATCCACCAGCTGCTCCTTGGAAACCCTGTGGGGCAGTTCTGCTCTATCCTGTAGGGTTGCTATGAGCTGGAAGCGACTCAGTGGCAGTGAGGTTGGTTTTTTGGTATGTTTCCTTATTTAACAGAGAAGACGTTATGTTATCTTATACATCTTTAGATGCACACAGTACTTAGCATTGTATATGGACCATAAAACCAAACCAAACCCATTTCCCTCGAGTTGATTCGTATAGACCATAAAAAAAAAAAAAAAAAAACTCGTTGCCCATTGTAACACTGCAATTCTGGCAAGTGCTGGGAATGAGAAGTACATGATAGTAAGAAGTTATTAATAAAATAAGGTGATTTGATATAGTCATGGAAGCTTTCTCAAGAGGCGTATAAGATGGGTAGTAGTTTGCTGGGGGGAGCGGGGAGGCAGGAGGTAAGGAGAAAGTGTTCCATATAGGAAAACACCTGTGATTGGAGGGAGTAGCCAGTGTGGCTGGAGGCCTGATTGAGGGGAAATTTGATGTGAGATGAGGCTGGTGTGGGAGACCATGGAAGGTATATACATATAGATCTACTAGTAGTTGGCTTTTATCAAAAAATCAACTTTTTAAGCAAGGAGGAAGGCTTGGCCAGTTAAAAGGCTTACGTAGTAATTTAATAAACAATGCTTGCTTCAAGGTGGCTATCGACGTCTGTTAGACATGGAGACTAGATAAATTCAGGAGATATTTAGGTGATACAGTAATAAGACTTACTGATGTTTGAATGAAGAGGGATGGAAGAAGGGAAGTTTCAAGGATGATTTGTAGATTTCTGGCTTGGTTAAACAAATGGTTAGTGGTGGTGTCACCAGGGGCACTTGTAGGAGGCAGGAGGAAATAGATCACGAATTTAGTTTTGGTGTGTTGAAGACATCTAAGAAGAGATCTAAAATTTGCAATTAGAAATCTAGGTCTAGGGCTGAAAGTAGAGGTCTGGGCTGGTGGTGATAATCTGTGAGTAATTTGTATATAGGTACTCGCTGAAACCACGACTATAGATGAGATCATCTAGAGAGTATAGTGAGATGAGTAAATGGTTTACAAATTCCCTAAACTTCTGTTTATCTGGAAATGCCCTAATTTCACCATCATATTTGAGAGACAGTTTTGCTGGATATATAATTCTTGGCTGGCAGTTTTTTTCCTTCAAGGCTTTATATATGTCATCCCATTGCTTTCTTGCCTGCATGGTTTCTGCTGAGTAGTCCGAGCTTATTGTTATTGACTCTCCTTTGTAGATGACTTTTCTTTTATCTCTAGCCGCTCTTAAAATTCTCTCTCTTTGGTTTTGCCAAGTTTGATTAGAACATGTCTTGGTGACTGTTTTGGGATCTACCTTATGTGGGGTTCGATCAGCATCTTGGATATCTTGTCATCTTTCACGATATCAGGGAAGTTTTCTGCCAACAAATCTTCAACAATTCTCTCTGTATTTTCTGTTATCCCCCCCGTTCTTGTACTCCAGTCACTCATAGGTTATTCCTCTTGATAGAGTCCTAAATAATTCTTGGAGAGTTTCTTCATTTTTTAAATCGTTTTATCTGATTTTTCCTCAAAGAAGTTGTGTGTCAAGTGCTTTATCTTTAGTCTCACTAATTCTGACTTCCATTGCCTACATTCTGCTCCTATGACTTTCTGTTGAGTTGTCTAATTCTGAAATTTTATTGTTAATTTTCTGGATTTCTGATTGCTACCTCTCCGTGGATTCTTGAAGCCTGTGAAATTTATCATTATGCTCTTCTCTAATCTTTTTTATTTTCTCTATTGCGTGTTCTGCGTTTTGCTTAATTTCCTTCCTAATCTCTCGAAGAGTTCTGTATATTAATCTTTTGTATTCTGCCTCTTGTAATTCCAAGAAATTTTCCTCCGCTGGAAAATTTCTAGATTCTTCATTTTGGGAGCTTCCTGAAGCCATCATGGACTGCCTGTTGATACGATTTGATATTTACTGTTGTCTCCGAGCCATCAATAAGTTCTTATGTTTATTTATTTTATGTTTGCTTACTGTCTCTTAGCTTCTTGTTTTGTTTTGATATGCCCAAATAGGCTGCTCGTGTGAGCTAGTTTGATTATCGGCACCTTTGAAGCTCTAATGTTCTGTCACCAGGTGGTTAGATCTGTTACTAGGTATGTAAGCTAGGGAGTTCGCCCACTCCTCCTGTATGGATTCAGCTCAGGTCCCCAGGTAGATAGCCACCAAGTGTGTGGTACAGGCTCTTAACTACAGTCCTATACAGGCATGGGTGATTGGTATAGGCACAGGCATCTGGCTGCAGCAGGGGAACATGCTGAACAAGGCAGGGGTCTGACGGCCGCCCCCGAATGTCCAGGAGGAAGGCGTGTCCCTGTTTGCTAGAGCGCGTAGGTGGGTGGGTTTTGCAGCCGGACTGAGCACCCAGTGCTGTTGGGTGTAAGGACTGGGGGGCACATCTTATTCATGAGCCCCTATCACAGGTGGCTAGGTGGCATGGGTGGAGCCACCAGTCCTCAGGCCCCTGATGTGGGTAGGTGAAGACCCTGCTTAATGGGCAGAGCAGTGTCAGATATCAAGAACCTGATACTTCACAGCTGAAACAGTTGAAATTAGAGTTCCAGTATATTTGTTGTACTGCGGTAATAAGGACCTGTGCTGTTGAAATGGGCCCACATAAGTCTATGCAGGGGGAAAGGCACTCAAAGTCCGTAGATCCCTTATGCCTGTGCCTAGGCAAAGGAGCTGTGCCTACCCTGAGTTCCTGGCTTAGGGGAGTCAGCAGTTTATTTTTTCCCATTTATTTGTTCACTCTCCAAGGCCGGGAGAATGGCTCAGGGCATGTGACAGATCCTGCTTCCGGCCCAGGGGACTCAGCAATTGCTGAAGCTGGTCAGGGACCCAGTGCAGAGCAGGGAGCGGGAAGGTAAATGAGAGAGAGGTTTACCCCTAAGCGGGGGGTTGTTTTTGATCCAGGTGGTAGGCCAGACGCAAGTACTTATCTTTCACTGATCCAGGGCTGCTTCTCACTGGTTCTGGGTAGCCGAGTAGACTCTGCTGCTGGGTCTCTCCTGGTGCGGAAAACACCTCCCAAGCACCGTTGCTTGCTTGCCTCACCGCTCACCCATGAGCTGATCAGCCCTGAAGGGCTCAGGCTCTTGCCAGGTCAGGTCTGGCAACTCCTTGCTGCTTCCAAACCATCTCTCCCTCCTTCTGCCATTCAGTCCGGTTCCTCAACTTTGCCGTTGATGTTCAGGGCTCCCAGATTGTCTCATAGAATCGATTCACTTGTTTTTTGGGGTTTTTGTTGTGAGAGGGTCCACCGGAAGCATCTGACTACTCTGCCATCTTGGCCTCTTCTCCTGATTGCGAGTAAATGGTTTAAAAAAAGACAATGAAGAAAAGCCCTTTTGAAGAATGTTTCGTGAAGAGTGAATGGTCAAGTATGTCAGAAATGACTCATTTTACTGGTGTTTTTAGATATACAGTGCAGGTAGGGAACTTCTGGAATTTCAGCCTTAGTATTAATTTCACATAGTCTGCCTGTCAAGTGCCAAAAATATATTAATACCTGACATTTTCAAATATTTGTAAAATTACAGGGCTACAAAAATTGCTACTTTCTGTAAGCAGAATCACTTTTAGCCATTTTTTGTTTCTCTACTTTCTAGACTGATCATAACATCAGTCTAGAATGGACTGAATATTTTTAAATGTTTGCATTTAGTTCTATTTTATAATTCTGTGACTGAGTAGAAGTGGTGTATTTAAAACCTTTACCTCAGTTGTATTTTTTTTGACATTTGTGTGCCACAGTGCTCTCCACAAGTAAAAATTGACACACAAACAGAAATCCCAAAGATTTTCTATATAAGGGTTTTTTCCCCTACTTTCATGTTTGTATAGTCATCATCTAGTGTGGTGGTCTGCATATAATAGGTGCTTAAAAAATGTATTCTAAATTGCCAAATTAAGGTGTTGAGAGAGTTAAAACACAATTTTAATATTATATGTATTTTCTCTTTATTTTCTTAGGATGGCTGGCTGTGGTGAAATTGATCACTCAATAAACATGCTTCCTACAAACAGGAAAACGAATGAGTCCTGTTCTAACACCGCACCTTCTCTAACTGTCCCTGAATGTGCCATTTGTCTACAAACATGTGTTCACCCAGTCAGTCTGCCTTGTAAGCATGTTTTCTGCTATCTGTGTGTAAAGGGAGCTTCATGGCTTGGAAAGCGATGCGCCCTCTGTCGACAAGAAATTCCTGAGGATTTCCTTGACAAGCCAACCTTGTTGTCCCCTGAAGAACTCAAGGCAGCAAGTAGAGGAAATGGAGAATATGCATGGTATTACGAAGGAAGAAATGGGTGGTGGCAGTATGATGAGCGCACTAGTAGAGAGCTGGAAGATGCGTTTTCCAAAGGTAAAAAGAGCACTGAAATGTTAATTGCTGGGTTCCTGTATGTTGCTGATCTTGAAAATATGGTTCAATATAGAAGAAATGAACATGGACGTCGCAGGAAGATTAAACGGGATATAATAGATATACCAAAGAAGGGAGTAGCCGGACTTAGGCTGGACTGTGACTCTAATACCGTAAACCTAGCAAGAGAGAGCTCTGCAGATGGAGCGGACAGTGTATCAGCACAGAGTGGAGCTTCTATTCAGCCTCTAGGCTCTTCTTCTGTAAGGCCCCTAACGTCGGTAGATGGTCAGGTAACAAGCCCTGCAACACCATCGCCTGATGCAAGCACTTCTCTGGAAGACTCTTTTGCTCATTTACAACTCAGTGGAGACAGCATAGCTGAAAGGAGTCATAGAGGGGAAGGAGAAGAAGATCATGAATCACCATCCTCAGGCAGGGTACCAGCACCAGATACCTCCATTGAAGAAACCGAGCCAGATGCCAGTAATGATACTGAAGGTGTATCTGCGCTTGTTGCAGAGCACTCCCTGACCCAACAGAGACTTTTGGTTCCTAATGCAAACCAGACAGTATCTGATCTATCAGATAGATCTGGGACTGATCGATCAGTAGCAGGGGGTGGAACAGTAAGTGTCAGATCTAGAAGGCCTGATGGACAGTGCACAGTAACTGAAGTTTAAATAAAAGTCTTTAGCCCATGCTCAAGGTTGAAATGGTTCTCTGTAAATTGCTGCCCACGTAGCATTATACTCATCCCTAGTAGTGCATTGTTGGGGTGGGAAGGGGTCTAGGAAGGATAGACCTGTAATTAAAATGTCTAACACATCTCTGTCTTTTGAGAAATTTATTTAATGTAAGGAGCTTGGGTATTAATAGTTGAGAGCTGTTTAGTAATAACCCAGTTTTCTTGAGGTCTGTTTATTTTATAGTTTTTTCTTTAGTTCTTTTGGCCAGTGTGTATATTACCTGTGCATTAACAGTCCTCATCCGATTCTTGCATTGTCTTATTTTTCTGCATGGATTGACGTAAACTCATTAATAAAATTTGGTGCCTATGAGATGTTTGCTATCAGTATGAGCAGGAAGCTTATTAATGTGAGAATAGATGTGAATTTGGAATTTTAGAATAACAACCATTTTATAGTAGTTTCTGAAATGGAAATGTAAAGAAAACAGCTAATAAGTTTCAGAATCTTCTCTGTAACACTTAATGGTTTCCATAGGCTTTGCTGTCTAGTCCTTGTAGTTTGAGGTTTCTCTTAATCAACATTTTTGACTACAAATTTATAATTTAATAAATACTACAGTTTACCAAAAATAATTTGTTTCTTGTTTGAGTCTGGATAGGGGATGGAAACATTTTGACATTTAAGCAGGGTTCTGAAAAGGTGGTGATTTGAATTGGTGCTGTTCAACTTAAAAATTGTCACCTGCTCAGAAATGTTTTATTTCTTAATAGAGGATATTTAAGCAGAATCTACAGGCAGTGTTTGTGGAATAAATACGTATGGAAATAAAACTAAAGCGTGAGAGACTGATATTTCATAGGTGATAATGGAGACCAGAAATATTTCACATTTTCCTTACGAGTCATTAGTGGTCTAACACTAATCTGGATTAAATGGTAGGCATAAACACCATTAGTGGACACAAATTCACTTTACACAAAATGTTGTGAACCAGAAGATCCACTTTTATTTGGCAGTTTTTATAACCTATGACAAGGTAGGAAGTATTACATTAATCTGGTAAAACAGCATTTGGCTCTGAAAAAAGTAATTTGCTCTATTTATACAGTAGGATCATGATGATAAAGCATACACAAGTTATGAACATAATTTTCAAATGTGAATTTTATGCTGTAATAGCAAATTACTTTGAAATTATCTTTACCTCTTGTGCATAAGTTAGAATTGAGACTAAAATTCTTTGACTTACTCGTTTTTAAAAAGTGTTAATGAGATAATTTAAGAGCTAGTTATAAAAGAAAGGTTAGCTTTTTTTCAGAAAAAAACAGAAATCTGATACAAACACAAATTTGTTACAGGAGCTTTGTGAGTCTCTTTAAAGAGTCTCATAGTGCTTTGATGTAAGATGACACTTTAAAAATATGTAAACAGTAGTCAAAAAGCCAGTTGCACTCAAGTTGACTCTGACTCATGGCCACTCCATGTATGTCAGAATAGAAATGTGCTCCATATCAGATGTAGACTGCTGAGTCTTTCTTCCGAGGTGCCTCTAGGTGGACACGAGGCTCCAAATTTGGTTAGCAGCCGAGTGCATTAACTGTTTACATTACCCAGGGACTCCTAAGCTCTTCCTATATGGGCAGCTATCATTATTTTGAAGATAACAAAATAGAAAACTAATTACTAAAAAGATCAAATAAACAAGGTTCCAAATTTGTAGTGGAGGGAGTGATTTTTTTAAAAAAAAGGGTAAAAGAAACACCATGATTTTTACTCCAGCAGCTTGGAGCAGAAGAAAATGACTGCTCATACCCCCCTCCCCTCTTTTGTTTTTAATTGCAAGTTCAGTTATTTTTGTAAATAAAACGAGACAAAGACTTTATGGAAAATAACCCTGGGAATAGATTTTGTGTAGAAGTTACTCCTTTTTAAAAATGATTATTGGTTATAGGCTAAGAACCACTGTAGGAATGTGAGAATTGATAACCAATTTTTAAGCTAAATATGTTATATATTTCATTAAAATGTCCCCATTTACTAGGTAAATAAGTACACTGAAAATTAAGCCAGAGTTCAGGTATTAAAAACATTAGAAACACTGAAATAGTAGTAGTAGCCTTCAAAGTAATTCTAGCATTTAACTTTTATACATATTAACCACTGAAGCTTTACTTGTAATACTTCACATTTTTTAAAAACGAATTATTTACTAGATTTTCCTTTCCTAGCAACAGCCTCTAAATTTGCGGGTCCACCCCAAACTGTCCCTACAAGATCTCTTTCAGTCAGTAATGCCTCCTCTAAGCGTAGCTCTCTGCCTGAAGAAACAGACTTTTTCAAAGCTCTAATTATTTCTGGTGGCCCTTTGATAAACTGCTGTAGCCATTCTCGTGCCTCTTTTAGAGACTGAGTTTCATCTGAAGACTGCAAGACCTCGTCGACCAGTCCTATGTTTAAAGCTTTTTCTGAATCCAGTTTGAAGGCCCCAGTTAACACTTTGAGAGCTTGTCTACTGCCGATTATTTCAATCAACCGGGTGGTGCCACCCCAGCTTGGTATTAAACCCATCTCCTTATGGATAAATCTGATCTCACTTCCTGGAGTCATTAACCTAAAAAAAGAAAGAAAAAAACAATTGCAACTGTATGTATCTATATATATATATATATACACACACACAAACATACATACGTACTTTAAATTAGTACCCACCCACTCATGGTCTAATCTGAAGTCACAGATCTTTATAGTAGATATGCTAAAAAAATGAATGTTCAAAAAATCTGGCTTTTAAGTCTAGAATTTAGTTTATTACACAGTATTTAAAACCCTTGAAAACAATGTCAACATTTTTGTTTTGCTTGCTTATCCTTTACTTTAGAATGTAGTCTAAGTTTCTTTCTAAAAGTCCAAGTGTTATCTTTGGTCTAATTTTGAGAATACCTAGACTAAGCGGAAATATGGGAGTATGGAAATGTTAAGTACATGCCATCAAGAAAGAACACCAAATTAATGTCCTCAACAGTCTTCAGAAAAAGAGACTTCACTTTTTAATCTATCATCTGTCCATCCTTCCAGCAAATATTTACCAAGCACTTCCAATGTCGGGTGGTAGCTTAGGTGCTGGGGACTGCAGGAATAATCAAAATAAAAGCCCTGTGCTCAGGAGCTTTCATTCCAGTTGAGAGAGGCACCAAACAATATGCCAGTGGTGATAGTGCTATAAAGAAAAAAACGAGGCAAGGAACTAGAGAATAGGTGTTGGGATGTGTTATTTTAGATGGAGGAGGCCTCTGAATATGTGAGCAGCTTGCTGAGGGAGTGAGCCATGCCAAGATTTGGGGGAAACGTTCCAGAAAGGGAATTGGAAGTGAAAAGGGTAGAACTGCTTAGTGTCTGGGGAACAGGCCAATGCTGCTGGAACAGAGTAAGCAAAGGAGAGTAATGGGAGATGAAATCAGAGGTAGGCTTATAGGTCTTAGGAGTTTAGATTTTATTTATTCAGTGTGAACCTATTTATAGAAGGTTGAACATCTGACTTGTTTTATAAGGGCTGCACTGTGAAAAATTTTTAGCATTTAATAGCACACCAGTTGTTTAAGGAACTTTATAAAATGTTAACTAATCCTTAAACAACCCTACAAGGTAGGTTCAGTACTATTATTATCCTCAATTTACAGATGGGGAAACAGGTTAAATAACTCACTCAAGGCCACAAAGCATATGACAGAGCCAGGATTCAAACCCAGGCAGTTTATCTTCAGTAGGTATGCTTTAACCTCTTTTCTATACCCTCTCCCCTGCTTCCCATATGGTCTATACAACAGTTAGCTGGACAAGCACGGATACCAGTAAGAAAGTCCATAGTGGCTTGAGCTGAGCTGATAGCAGTAACTTTCTGTACCAGGGGCTCATTTTCCCCAAATCTGGGGATTTTTAATAAAAAGGGTATTTAATAATCAGTACTAAGTTAAACAGTTAAGGGGAGTTAACACAAAGAAATTGGAAGGCATAGCAACAGGCTTTACATTTGCCAGTTAAGTATTTGTATTTGCCAGTTAAGTATTTGTATACTATCAAAAGACAGCCAGGCTATACTGTTAAGGGAATGCTGCCTATTGGTTTTATTAGAACTGCATGCTTCAATGAGAAGCTTTATTATGTCAAAACTCTAATTTGGACCAAAAGTTATGTCTGAATTATACTTTTTTAGGAAAATTTACTGCTTTCAAATTACTCATTCCAAAGACAAGACCTTCAGTTAGTTTGGCTTTCCAAGGTGTTCAATGCTCAACTGCAGGTGTGTGGTTCCATTAGCACCAAGAACAACAACAGACTCTTATTCTTTGACCTTTTAATCAGGAGAAATACCCCAACAGACAATTCTCACAAAAGCCTATTTATCAACCCACTGGGAAAGAGAACTTCTTCTCCACATCTATGAATTCCTAGAAGGGAAACTCTGCCTCAGTTGTGAATAAGGTGCAGTGGTTAAGAGCTTGGCTACTAACCAACAGATCAGTAGTTCAAATCCACCAGCTGCTCCTTAGAAACCTTATGGGGCAGTTCTACTCTGTCCTATAGGGTCGCTATGAGTCAGAATTGATTGCAATGAGGTTTTTTGAGTTTTAGGGGCAAACAGCCATGAAAATAGTTTTCAATTAATTTTTAAATGGAAAAGAAGAACAAAATTCTCCTAAGAATCTATCCCAAAATTGTGAGAGGAGTACTGCCTTGTTATAATAAACAGAAAACAATGTCAAAAATTAAGTGAATAGAAGTTACAAAAATAATGTCTAATAATCCTGGAGAAAGGAATATTGTTAATAACGAACCCAATCCTAAAAAGCTTTTCACAGAAAGAATTAAATACGTTGCTGTTCTAAATTTTAAAGTATTGGCTGCTAACAGAAAGGTCGGCGGTTCAAACCCACCAACCGTTCCGCGGGAGAAAGATGTAGCAATCTGCTTCCATAAAGATTTACAGCCTTGGAAAACCTAGGGGGCAGTTCTACTCTGTCCAGTAGGGTTGCTATGAGTCAGAACTGACTTGACAGCAATGCATTTTGGTTCTAAATTACATCCTGGAATTGATACTGATGCTGGCTCACAGCTATGTTTACAATAGAGAAAAGGATTTATCAGGAATAAAGTGATTTAGAAATAACTAAACATAAAAATTGGTTAAAGTCCTAAATATTGGGATAACATATATGAGATTATAACAACAGAAGTTATTATCTATGTGAGCATATTTATACTTGGAATTCTTTGCTTCTAAAGAACCATTTTCATCATCCTCTTCACAGCATGTATTATTTTCCTTTGCTATATTTTACAAGGTGAGGTATGCCTTTTGAATCTTACTTTAGAAGTCTAACAAATCCTGAGGAAATCTTTGTGAAAATACCCAGTGTGATCAGACTCTGACATCCATCCTTTATAAACCACATGCCTAGTGTTTGCTTGTGTACTGATATACATTTAATATATAATAATATACAAAATACATACAACTTTACATTTCCAAATAAAGGCAAAAATAATGTGTTCGGATAAACACACAGCCCTCTAAGATTATTTTAAGAATTGTGCAATATATTTAAGTAAAAGCATAAATATCTGAAATTTTAAAGAAAACATTTATGTTACCAGTTTAAATACTAATAGGATGTCATAAATTTCAAGTTTGGAATTATTATTTAAGGTTTAGTCAGGCCAGAAACTGTGAGTCCGTTTATATTGTATGTTAAGAGCCAACAAAGAGCACACTGTGCTGACATAAGGAAATATGGTATATACAACTGTCTAATTAGCAATAGCATCTCTGACCACAATACCTTAAAATGACACCTTGAACATAAACATTTGTTTGCACAAGTACTTTCTTGGCACCTTCTCCCTCCCCAGTCCACTCTCCCCCACTTCCCCCCCAACCCCCAACTTTCTACCTGCCATATCACATTATGGAAAATGGAAGGAAAGAACCCAAAGATTCTCCCCATAATCTCACCTTTGATTTCCTACTCTCAAATGATTGGCCTGATGAGGCTCCATTCATTTTATGCAGAGAAACTGTTCTGAGTAAGAAGGTAAATGGTTGGATGCATGGAAATGATTATTTTTCTGTGTGGTACGTGGTGGTGGTGCAGTGGAGGAGGAAGTGTTTAATGATTTTCAAGTCTGATATTAACATTCAGTTAGTAATCCTAGCATGACCACTCGAAGTCAAAAATTGAATTAGTTCTTTAATGACTCTCTAGGATATGCACATGTATTCACTTGTGCATGTCCACAAGTGTGTACTGTGTGTGTGTGTGTATGTGCATGCATGTTTTATTATGTCAGTGTCATGGTTTGAATTATGTCCCCCAGAAAATGTGTGTATCAATTTGGCTAGGCCATGGTTCCTGGTACTGTGTGATTTTCCTGTATGTTGTAAACCTGCCTCTGTGATGTTAATGAGGGAGGACGGGTGGCAGTTGTGTTAGTAAGGCAGGACCTGATCTACAAGACTGGATTGTGTCCTGAGGCAATCTCTTGAGATATAAAAGACAGAAGTGAGCAGTGAGACTGAGGGACCTCATAACATCAAGAAAGCAGTGCCAGGAGCAGAGCGCGTTCTTTGAACTGGGGTCCCTGCACAGAGAAGCTCCTAGTCCGGGGGAACACCGAAGAGAAGAAGGCCGACAGAGAGAAAAAGCCTTCCCCTGGAGCTGACACCCTGAATTTGGACTTTTAGCCTACTTTGACTGTGAGGAAATAAATTTCTCTTTGTTAAAACCATCCACTTGTGGTATTTCTGTTATGGCAGCACTAGATGACTAAGACAGTATCATAAGAAATGAGTTACCTACAATAAGCTCCCTTGGGACAAGCATGTTTACAACTCCTTTTCTTTGTAATATACTTTGAACGAATGGGTAGCATCTGGAAATGCTAATACCTTGTGTAAAGGGTTATTTATATTCATGAAAACAATGTAAGAGATTGGAAATAGACAGGCTCTAAATTGCAGAGCTGAGAATTGTTTCACTAGGACAGTGGAGGAATAATGTGTTCTTCATTCCATCTATAAATCCTTGATACTCCAAAAGAAAAACAGGCAAAGGAAATACCATACACACACACACACACACACACACACACACACACACACACGACCATACATGAACATTTACGCCTCATCAAAAATCTTTAGAAGTGCAAATTAAAATGAAATATAATTTCTATCAAAAAGATCTTTCAAAGTATTATTCTCATTTTAAGAAAGGATGCTGTCAAATAGATACATATTGCTAGTGGGACATATACCAAAAGCCCTGAACATTTTCATACCCTTTCATTAAGGACACTTAAGTAGTACTTATACTACTTACAGGAGTTATTCTAAGGAAATAATTTGAAATGTGGACAAACCCTTATGTATAAAGTAGTCATCACAGCATTGACAATAAATACATATATATATGAGTATGTACGTGTGTGTGTGTGTGTGTATACCAGTTGCCATCGAGTCGATTCCGAGAAAAATTAGAAACAAACCAAAGGAGACTAAATTATAGTATATCCATCTTGATGGAATATTTTAGACCTACTGAATTCATGTTTTTAAAGTATATGTAATGCCACTAAATAAATTATATATCATATGATCCTAACTTTATAAAAAATAGAAAATTTATCTATTAAAAATAAATGAAGCAAGCAGAGCAAAATGTTAGTTACTTATCTTTGGATGGTAGCAATTTTAATTTTTTATTTTAGAATTTCTGTATTTTTAAAATATTCTAGAATCTTGCTATTCAATATGTGGTTCATGGAGAAGTAACTTCAGCATCATCTCAGGCCCTAGCCCAGACCTATAAAATTTGAATCTGAATTTTAACAAAATCCAAAGGTGACCCTAAGAGTATGGCTCCTGGACACGCTTTTAACTCAGTACTGAAGTCACTACTGAGGTTCACCCTTCAGCCCAAAGATTAGACAGGCCCATAAAACAAAACGAGACTAAATGGGCACACCAACCCAGGGCAAGGACGAGAAGGCCGGAGGGGACAGGAAAGTCGATAATGGGGAACCCAAGGTCGAGAAGGGAAGAGTGCTGATGCATCGTGTTTTTTTTAGAAATTTTAAAATAAATAAAAAACATTTATACACACAAAAAAATCTGAAGGTGATTCATATCCCCTAGAATGAACACATATTTTTACAATCAGAAAATACAATAAATATTATTTTAAAAATTATCAATACCTATATTAGTTTTCTATTGCTGCCATAACAAATTACCACAAACTTAACTGCTTAAAGAAACACCCACTTATTATCTCAAGGTTCTGTAGATCAGAAGTCTGGGTACAGTGTGACTCAGCTGAGTCTTCTGGTTAGTCTTACAAGACTGTAATCAAAGTGTCTGCAGGACTGGCTTACTTATTTTTGGAGCCTCTGGGAATTAATCCACTTTCAAGCTAGTTCAGGTTGCTGACAAAATTCAGTTCCCTGTGCTTCTAGGAATGAGGTTCATGTTTCAGCCAGGGGGGTTGTTTTCATCTTCCAAGGACTGCCCACATTCCTTGGTTCACGGTCTCAACATCTTCAAAGCCAGCAATGGTGGCGTGAGTCCTTCTGCTTCAAATCTCTCTGCCTTTCCCTTCTGACTCATCCCTTTGCCTTTAAGGACTCATGTAATCAGACTGGGCCTATGCAGACTACTACATCCTTCTACCGTGGAGCAGCTGATGAGTTCCAACCGCCAACCTTTCAGTTACCAGGCAAGTGCTTTTAACAACTGTGCCACCAGGGCTCCTCAATGCCATTAAGAGGACACAAATCAAAACCACAGTGTGATACCATCTCACCCTCATTAGAAAGGCAATGATCAAAAAATTGGAAAACACTAAGTGTTGGGCGAGGCTGTGGAAAAACAAGCACTCATCCATTGTTGCTGGAATTATAAATTGGTACAGCTACTGTCAGCAAAAAAGAGGAAGACCCTCAACAAGATGGAGTGACACAGTGGCTGCAACAATGGGCTCAAGCAAAACAACAATTGTGAGGATGGCTCAGGACCGGGCAGTGTTACGTTCTGTTGTACATAAAAAGGCCGCTATGAGTTGGAACTGACTCGACAGCACCTAACAACAACAGCCACTGTGGAAAACAGTTTGAAGATTCCTCAAAAAGTTGAACATAGGACTACCATGTGACCCAGCAATTCCACTCATAGGTATATACCCAAAAGACCTGAAAGCAGCGACATGAACAGACATATGTACACCAATGTTCATTACACCAATGTTCACTGCAGCACTAGTCACGACAGCCAAAAAGTGGAAACAACCAAAATATCCATCAGCTGATGAATGGATAAGCAAAATGTGGTGTATAGATATACAAAGAGATATTAGCCATAAACAGAAATGAGATCCTGATGCGTACCACATGGATGAACCCAGAGGACATTTATGTTGAGTGAAGTAAGTCAGTCACAAAATGACAAACAATGTATGATACCATTTATATGAAATAAGCAAATATATAGCAATCAAAAAGTGATTGATGGGGTGAGAGGGAGAGGGAAAGAGGAGGATTTTGCTTAGAGTGTGCTGAAGGTATGTTAATGGTGGTGGGATAACTTGGGAAAAGAGACTGAAAATGGTTGCACAACTTGAAGAATATAATCAATGTTACTGAAGGTACATGTAGAAACTGATGAAATGATTTGTGTTCTTCTGTATAGTTCACTATAATAAAAAAAATTTTTTTAAATATATATTTTTTGTAGAAAGTTTAGAAAATACAAAAAAGTATAAAGAAAAAAAAATTTCCAGCAATTCTTTCATATAAAAAGATGACTACTATTAACATATTTTTGTGTTTCCTTTCTATGCATATAGATTTTTCCTATATATTTTCTACATTAACATCAACTTTTAAAGAATTGTGAAGTATTTCCACATCATTAATATTCATTGAGAACCTAAAATATTTGTGAATTGACCCTAATTTAACCACATCCCTAGGTGTGGAGATTTATCTCTGATTTTTAGCTATTATAATAGAAACTCTTTTGTGTTATAAATACTAATCATGATTTCATAGCATATACTTATCTAAAACCCTGACTATTAAGATGGGTTTTTGGAAGTATAAGTACTAGGACAAAAAGCCTTAAAAAACTGCAGTGTATATTGGCTGCCTGTTATTTATGTATTATTTATATATTATGACTTTAGGTTTCTTGATACCTACTATATACAGGCATACGTCGGAGATATTGCAGGTTCGGTTCCGGACCACCACAATAAAGCAAGTCACACAAATTTTTTGGTTTCTCAGTGCATATAAAAATTATGTTTACATTATACAGTAGACTACTGAGTATGCAATAGCATTATGTCTAAAAAAACAATGTACATATCTTAATTAAAAAATACTTTATTGCTAAAACATGCTAACCATCATCTGAGCCTTTGGCGAGTCGTAATCTTTGCTGGTGGATGGTCTTGTGTCAGTGTTGATGGTTGCTGACTGATCAGGTGGTGGCCGCTGAAGGTTGGGATGGCTGTGGCAATATCTTAAAGTAAGACAACAATGAAGTCTGCTGCATCAATCGACGATCCTTCCTTTCACAAAAGATTTCTCTGTAGCATGCTGATACTGTTTGATAGCATTTTACCCACAGTAGAACTTCTTTCAAAAGTGGAGTCAATCCTCTCAAACCCTGCCGTTGCTTTATCAACTAAGTTTATGTAATATTCTAAATCCTTTGTTGTCATTTCAACAATGTTCACAGCATCTTCACCAGGAGTAGATTCCATCTCCAGAAACCACCTTCTCTGCTTATCCATAAGAAGAAACTCCTCATCCATTAAAGTTTTATCATGAGATTGCAGCATTTCAGTCACATCTTCAGGCTCTACTTTTAATTCTAGTTCTCTTGCTATTTCCACCACATCTGCAGTTACTTCCTCCAATGAAGTCTCTAATCCCTCAAACTCATCCATGAAGGTTGGAACCTTCTTCCTAACTCCTGTTAATGTTGATATTTTGACCTTTTCCCATGAATCATGAATGTTCTTAATGACATCAAGAATGGTGAATCCTTTCCAGAACGTTTTCAATTTACTTTGCCCGGATCCATCAGAGGAATCACTATCTATGGCAGCTATAGCCTTATGAAATGTATTTCTTAAATAATAAGACTTGAAAGTTGAAATTACTCCTTGATCCACAGGCTGCAGAATGGATGTTGTGTTATCAGGCATGAAAACAACATTCATCTCCTTTGTACATCTCCATCAGAGCTTGGGTGACCAGGTGCATTGTCAACGAGTAGTACTGTTTTCAAAGGAATCTTTTTCTGAGCAGTAGCTCTCAACAGTGGGTTTAAAATATTCAGTAAACCACATTGTAAAAAGATGAGCTCCATCCAGGCTTTGCTGTTCCATTTATAGAGCATAGGCAGAGTAGATTTTGTGTAATTCTTAAGGACCCTAGGTTTCTGGAATGGTAAATGAGCACTGGCTTCAACTTAAAGTCACCAGCTGCATTAACCCCTAACAAGAAAGTCAGCCTGTCCTTTGAAACTCTGAAGCCAGGCACCGACTTCTCTCTAGCTATGAAAGTTCTAGATGGCATCTTTTTCCAATATAAGGCTGTTTCGTCTACATTAAAAATCTGTTGTTTATTGTAGTCACCTTCATCAATTGTGTTAGCTAGATTTTGTGGATAACTTGCTGCAGCTTGTACATTAGCACTTGCTGCTTCACTTGTAGTTTAGTTACGGAGACGGCTTCTTTCCCTAAACCTCATGAAGCAACCTCTGCTAGCATCAAATTTTTCTTTTGCAGCTTTCTCACCTCTCTCAGCCTTCACAGAATTGAAGAGAGTTAGGGCCTCGCTCTGGATTAGGCTTTGGCTTAACGGAATGTTGTGGCTGGTTTGATTTTTTATCCAGACCACTAAGACTTTCTTCATATCAGCAATAAGGCTGTTTCACTTTGTTTTCGTTTGTGTGTTCACTGAGTAGCACTTTAATTTCCTTCAAGAACTTTTCCTTTGCATTCACAACCTAGCTACCTGTTTGGTGCAAGATACCTATCTTTCAGCTTATCTTGGCTTTTGACATGCCTTCTGCACCGAGCTTAATCATTTCTAGCTTTTGATTTAAAGTGAGAGACGTGCCACTCTTCCTTTCATTTGAACACTTAGAGGCCACTGTAGGGTTATCAACTGGCCTAATTTCAATATTGTTGTGTCTCAGGGAATAGGGAGGTCTGAGGAGAGGGAGAGAGATGGGGGAACATCTGGTTGACGAAGCAGTCAGAACACACCCAACATTTATCAATTAAGTTCGTTGTCTTATATGGGTGCGGTTCGTGGTGCCCCAAAACAATTACAATAGTAACATCAAAGATCGCTGATCACAGATCATCATATCAGATATAATAATGAAAAAGTTTGAAATGTTGTGAGAATTACCAAAATGTGACAGAGAGAAACTAAGTGAGCATATGTGGCTGGAAAAATGGTGCTGACTGATTTGCTCGATGCAGGGTCGCCACAAACCTTCCATTTGTAAAAAATGCAGTATCTGCGAAGCGTAATAAAGTGAAGCACAATAAAACAAGGTATGCCTATATAACAGAGGTGGGCAACAGGTAAATGAGCTCAAGGGGGCGCAACAGTACCATGAGAGAGCATAGGTGACTCTATAAAATAAGCCTAGAGGTAAGGTGATGCTGGTCCAGCAATAGACAAAAGTGAGATGCTATAATAAATTTACTCAATTCTTTTCATCTTATTCATTCTAAAGATGATAAAAATAGTGAAAACTTAAAAAGTTTTGGGAATTTATCTAATTAATTTCTGTAGAGAAAAATCTACCATTGAACTAGGTAACCATCTTCCTCTTTGTTGAAAGATGTTTCCAGGCTACAACTTTGTGGTAAAGGTAGCTCTAGAATTCAGGGCCTTTTTTGTTTGCTTGTTTGTTTTGGAGTGAGTTGGTGGCAATGAGCACTATGCTCACTGTGACAAAATGTCCTCTTTGTCATGGATGAATAAAAAATAGATTCTTAAGTTGGTTGATTTTCAAATTTTTTTTAACATGTCTTACACAGGAGTATGTTCCTAAAGCATCTAAGCTGTAAACACATAGATAACACAATCACAGTACAGTGAAGGCAGTATCAAATGGCTGAAAACCGTAAACAGTTTTAGCTTAGTAATGTATGTATTTCTGTATTACAAATATGTGCCAAATCTTCCTTCCCATGTTGGAGAACACTGCTACACTTTTTGACTTACATATATGTACTAGAATAACTCATGAATTTCTGATCACAGAAATCAAAGACAATTTTATATTATCAAAAAATAGTTGTAACAGTTTAAAGAAATCTTACTAGAAGCATAATACTGTACACAAAACGAAAAAATGTACAGCTTGATGGATTTTCACAAACTGAACACATCCATGGAACTAGCACTCAGCTCAAGAAACAGAACATTACTAGCTCTTCTTGTGCCAATTCCCAGTCATTACTTACCCTAAGGGTATATACTATCCTGATTTCTATCAACAAAGATTAATTTTGCCTGTTTTTATACTTTATATAAATGGAATCAAACAGTATATGTTGTCTGTTTGGCTCTTTTGCTCAACACTATGCTGCTAGATTCATCCATATTGCTGCATATAGTTGTAGTTCATTTGTTCTTATTGCTGTGAAGTATTCCATTTGCAAAAAGGACAAAGTTAGAGAACCTACACTACCTGATTTCCAGGCTTACTTAAGGTTAAAATAATCAAGACATGAATGAATCTCAAAATAATTAAGTGGAAAGAAGGAGTTCCAAGTAATAAAGCAGGCATTATGTGATTCCATTTACATGAAACTTTAAAAAAAAAATTTAATTTAGAATAAAAGAAAACTGTTAGTGGTTACCTTAGGCTAGGAGTAGGGATTGATTGGGAAGGGGTATGTGCAAACATACTAGAGTGATACAAATATTCTACATCTTGATTGTGGAGGTGGCTACAATGGTGTATACATCCATTAAAATTCATTCATATACAATTAAAATGGGTGCATTTTATTGTATGTAAATTATACCTTAATAAAGTTAATTTAAAAAATTGTTAACATGAAGGTTGGAAGACAAAGAAGTCTTTGATTAAATAATAAACATATTTTAGTATCTCTAATTGTAGAGCTTTCTTTTTCTAATCGGTATCTTTTATATTTTCAAACTTATTTTTCTAACATTTTAGTACAGTAGATAGTAGATATACTTTGCAAATATGAAAATTTTTATGATTCAAAGCAACAGAGCTGAAAAGGAACTAAAGAGCTGAATGAATCACCTGCATCCATTTTCTTCCCTAGCCTAGAGCACTACATGCCAGAGTAGGATGACTTTCTTTTTAGTGTCTGAAAGGGAGAGTCAAATTTTAAACACTGAAAGTCTACTCTTAGACTATGTTCCAACATATATGTTTGCCAGGATCAACTGTAAAATGAATGAAAAAAAAGAATGAAGTCAGGGTTACCCTTAAGGTTGAAAAGCATCTCAGATGATGCAAGAATTAATGTGTTAAAAAGTATGCCAGATGTTACCATACTGGCACTTCTACAAATGAGAGAACAATATAAGGAAATCTTAAGACTCTAAGCAATATTATTAATATTCATTGATGTGTACTTTAGGCTAAGCATTATGTTAAAACTTATATAAACATTATCTCATTTAAATCCATCTACAGGGTTGCTATGAGTCGGAATCAAAACGACAGCAACAGGTTTGGGTTTTTTTTTTATAAAGATTTAGGAGCCCTGGTGGCGTAGTGGTTAAGAACTCGGCTGCTAACCAAAAGGTTGGCAGTTCGAATCCACAAGCTGCTGCTTGGAAACCCTATGGGACAGTTCTACTCTGAGTCAGAATCAACTCGATGGCAATGGGTTTTCGTTTTTGTAAAGATTTAAGGAGTCCTGGTGACACAATGGTTAAGTGCTTACCTGCTAACTGAAAGGTAGGCAGTTTGAACCCACCAGCCACTCCACGGAAGAAAAGACATGGCGATCTGCTCCCAAAGATTCCAGTCTAGACAAATGAGGCACAGAAGTACAGGGACAAGGACTAGAAGGCAGGAGGGGACAGGAAAGCTGGTAATAGGGAACCCAAGGCTGAGAAGGGACAGTGTTGACATGCTGTGGGGTTGTTAAACCACTGTCATAAAACAGTATGTGTACTGTTTAATGAGAAACTATTGGTTCTGTAAACCATCTAAATTACAATTAAAAAAAAAAAGATTCCAGTCTAGGAAATCCTATGGGGCATGTCTTAGGCTGGGATCTCTAGAGAAGCAAAACCAGTAAAGTGTATAAATATATATAGAGAGAGAAATTTATATCAAAGAAACAGCTCACACGAATGTAGAGGCTAGAACGTCCCAAGTCCATGGATTAGGGTAGAGACCTCTCCCAAGTCACACAGCCGCAGAAGCTGGCGAGCCCAACACTGGCAAGTCAGAGAGCAGGGCTCCGCTCACAGGCTGTGAAGATGAATGAATCCGAAGTTCGGCAGATAAACTGACAGCTCAAGTATCAAAAACCGAGATGAGATGACAGGAGGCAGCCGCAGGATCCGGAATGAGCAAAAAACCAGAAAGTCTGCTTATATTCAGATGAAGACCACACCCCCAAGGAAATTCCCTTTCATCTGACTGGCTACTCACAGTATATTCAATCATGGGAGTGATCACATTTAAACACTGAGAATCATGGCCCAGCCAAGCTGACACACAATCTTAACCATCACAGGCAATTCTACTCTGTCATATAGCGTCTCTATGAGTCAGAATCAACTCAAAGGTACACAACAACAATAAGCATTTAAGAGAGAGATTTCCATTTTACAGATAAAGAAACTGAGACTTACAGAAATGAAATAGCTCAAAATCAAATAGATAAAAGTGGTAAACAGGGACTGAATGCATCTGACTCCAGGGTTCTTTACTGCTTTGTCATTTTTGTCTCCAATTACGCTATTTTATACTACCTTTCATGTTACAAAGAGGCTCAAGTATGTGAGCCTCTACAAATAAAAGATAACTGTACTGGTTCTCCCTAAACTTGAGTTAGTAGATCTTGGGAACGGTACCAAGAAAGCAGTTTCAAACACATAATAAAGCTTTTGATTCTACAAAATGTCACTCCTACATAGGATAGCTATCCAACACTAACAAAGATTACACGGATTCAAGGACTACTGGTTCCAAATAATTTTCTCTAACTTTATTCCCCCATCAGCCCAAAAGTCCTACAAACTTACTACAAATCAAGTAAAGATATGAAATGGATCTCAGGAAAATTTGGTTTTACTGGTAAGAGTTCAGCTACAGCAGTTCTCTCTTTCCTCATTTCTCTTTTTTACAGTTGTTCACTTTTCTTTGCATAATTCTTTCGGATCTTAAAGTTTCATACATTTCCTTAGCTTCCATCCCCAGACATTTTGCTAGTATGGATTTGTTTTATTCAAAATAATTTTGTTTTATTAATTTTTGAAATGCACAGTAATAAAGTAATGGAGAATTGTTATACCAGACTGACTGAAATTGTCTATTTTAAGGACAAGACAAAAATATTCACTAATTGATTACCCTGTTTAGAAATATATAAATTATTGGTTTCAGGCAAAAAGTAAATTTGAGCATCCATTAATTATATTTGTGCAAGGAGTAATGCAATTTTCATCCTACCTGAAATCACATGCTGTTGTGACTTCTGCTCCTCCACCCACTGCCCATCCTTGAACCAATGCAACACTTATTAAAGGAAGTCTGTATATTGGAAAAAAAAAAGGAAAAATGAGTGTTAATATTTTTAATTTCAATATTGATTTACAAATGTTATAAAAGAATTTAAGATGCAGTAGAAAGTGAAATTATTGCACTGTGTTTATAACAAACACAAGTCAAAGATCAGTGGATCCTTGCAACTGTGCCCATAGGAAAAACACCAGTATAATACTGAACACATAGTAATGCATACTAAATGTCAATGTAAGTTTATCAAAATACCTCCCTGAATCATTTTATATTTTTTTAACCTATACTCATTGTCATGGATTGAATTGTGTCCCCCAAAAATATGCGTAGCAGTTTGGCTAGGTCATGATTTCCCAGTATTGTGTGACTTCCACCATTTTGTCATCTGATGTGATTTTCCTATGTGTTGTAAATCCTACCTCTATGATGTTAATGAGGCAGGACTCAATCTACAAGATTAGGTTTTAAGTCAATCTCTTTTGAGATATAAAAGAGAGAAGTGAGCAGAGAGACAAGCTCCTCATGCCACCAAGAAACAATAGCCAAGAGAACAGCACATCCTTTGGACCAGAGGTCCCTGCACTGACGAGGGGACGATTGATTACAAGGACCTTCCTCCAGAGCCGACAGAGAAAGAAAGCCTTCCCCTGGAGTGGGCACCCTGAATTCAGATTTCTAGCCTCCTAAACTGTGAGAGAATAAATTTCTCTTTGTTAAAGCCACCCACTTGTGGTATTTCTGTTATAGCAGCACTAGATAACTAAGACAGCCACAATGTAATTTTCTTCCAAATAAATGGATATTTTTGTATATATCACAGCTCCTGGAACTTCCCAGCAGCTGCCCATTAAGAATAATTCTACTTGACATTGCCTTAGTCCGTTTTTATTGATATCAGGGGAAGGGTGGGAAAATTAGGGCTATCCAATGAAAGGAAATGTGGTACAGAAGACTGAACAACTGTGTCATTATGAAGGTTCCTATCAAAAATCTTTTCAACGTTCCCTGAAATGATTCACAGACTAATAAAAGGAATGATTCTGTGGTAAAAATAAATCTCTTACTTTTCCTGTTTGTAAAGATTCATTTCGCAGGCATGTGTAAATATTAAAATGTAAATCTAAAATGTTTTGAAAATAATTTTTGTAGGCACTAACCAAAATGCAAAGCTGTAGGCCTAAGGTAATTGAAAATTTCTTAACACACACTGCCCCCAAATAGAAAGAATTATTTTCTTTAAACAATGACTTTTAAGACTTATGAATATGAATTTCTGTAGTTTTTGTGATTTCTAATTTGTCTACATTTAGAACACAGAAGTGGGAAGCTAATCATCCCAAGCATGTCAGAGTTTGTAACCACAAAAGCAGGTGATAGGCCAAATATCAAGTTTTCCCCTTTCTTCTTCACCTAAGTCGCAAAGTGAATCCATTTTCCTCAGGTAGCTTTAAAACTCTTGTCAAATTCATTGTCTGTTTTCTCCTTCCTCTGAATACAGGTCACTTTATTAAACACTCTACTAGTTTTGAATATTAGGTACTCTCTATGTGTCATCTCTTGAATACTGTCTTTATTCTACTGTTACGTCAGTACTTAACTTTCCCTATGTCTACGCCTTAACATAGCTAGTAATATAAGCTCTTTAGGAAAAAAGGCTGTCTTAAGATTTTTTTGTCCCTCATTTCTCTTATTTTTTAAATATTTATGTATACCTCACCTACATTTAATTAAATGACTGTCTTCATGGCACAAAGAAATAAGTTCATCATTAGAATAATTATAATTTGAAAACCAGTTATTAATTTTAACTGCTGCAAATAATGAGGATTTATTTTTGGTCTTTTAAAAGTCTTATTTTAAAAAGAAAGATACATTACCTCATGAATCTTGTTAAGGTGTTTTGCATGAACATACATAAGGCCACTCCATCCTTTAAATAAGAATAAGCATAAACACACACAAAGGTATAATGCAAATGTATTTATATAAGAAATTAAAAACATTTTCACGATTTAAAAAATAAAAAATACACCTAACCTTTTTTATGACGTTTCTATTTAAAACTCTTTGATGCTATCTGAAATGCAAATGATGCTACATTTGATCTCCCATCACATATCCCAGACAGTATGAAGTCCTACTCAGTAACTTGAGGGTAAGAGGCATACGACATACCTACCTTTTACTACTATAAACTGTAATCCTTTAAGAATATAAACATACAAAAGAAGGAGGGGAGGACAGGAGAAATTATGTTAAAATTTGATTCTCTGTACCTTTGAGGATTTTATCTTGCTATGTGCACAAATTGCAGATTTCTTTATTTCTCAAAAGCAGTCTAACTCACTGCCTCTTCTTCACCTCACATTCTTTCTTCAACCCAGTGTAATCTGGTCTTCATCCTTCTCCCAAAAGACTCCCCTCAAAGGTTTCTAATAATCTATTTGTCAAGTTAAATAGCTTCGTATTTCCATCTTCCTCTCTCTCTATAACATCTGGTACATTTCTTCAGCCAATGTCTTTAATCTGATACTCTTATCTTCTCACTTTCTAGTGACATTCTCACTCCTGACTCTCTATTTTTTTGATTATGCTTTTCCATTTTTTTTCCTCGGATCATCTTACTCAGCTAACCCTCTAAAAGCCTGTATTCCCCCCAAAATCCAACGCACTTTTTTCCCTCTATCTAAAAATTCTTCCTTGGAAATTTCATTCACTCCTATTGCTTCTACTACTGTTTTAATGTAGAGTTCCAAAATCTACTAGACATTTCCACATTCTTCCAACACCTCAAACTCAACATGGCAAAATCCAACTGAGAGTCGAAGAAGCTGGGTTTGAACCTTAGTGTTACCATTTATTAATAGCACAAACTTGAGCAAGTCTGAACTATGAACTTCAGTTTCCTCATACATAACACAGGAAAAGTACCTGTTCTATTTGACTTAAAGGATGGTTAGAAGGATGAAAATGTATATGGACACTCCGTAAAGGATTATATAAATGTTGAGACCTCTGAGTTAGTGGGGGGAGGGGGAGAGGTCTTCTGGTCCACGAGGCTCAGAATTTTGTTATCACATTTGACCCCTACATTCCAATCAGTTACCAAGTACTAGCTGAACTGACAGAAGTACTAATGGAATTGAGATAATCCCTCTCAATTCTTCCTCTGAAATATTTCTAATACCAATCCCTGCTTTTTCTATCTTCTTCCTAACTTTTCTTTCTTGTTTCTTAACTGGTCTCTCTATATTTAGTTTTTTTTTCCCCCCCCTCTCTCTATCTTGCATGCTGATAAACCTTCCTATGATGATTTCATATCACCAAAAGAATAAAGCCCAAATTTCTTGGCAACACACCATGGACCACTTGATCCAAACTACATTACCTTCAGTGACTACCATACACCTCATTCAAGCATCCTACTTCAACCACAACTATTTGCCATCCTGCTAACACTTTAAACTTATCATCCCCATGTCATTGCGACTATTTGGAATCACCTGTCCTTGCCTCTACATATTTCAAGAAATGTCCAGATCAAAGAATATTTTTCTATGAAGCTTTCCTAAATTCCCTAGTAAGAATTTTTCCTTTTTGTTTCCATGGTATGTTTATTTTGTACCTTAATCATATACTTATCAATTTGTCTTGTATGAATTAAGTGTTTAGATTCATTATTATGCACACTTATTATGTCTACATGATAGGGGTTAGGGAAGATAATAATAAATGAAACGTGGTCCAAGTTCCTATTCCTAGTCTTCAATAATCTCATGAGGAATACAGAAATGCAGCAAGGATCAAGGTATAATATAATAAATATATTAAGAAATGTCTGAAAAAATTGAAATGAGTGCCAAAGAAGAAACAATTCATTTCAGCTGGGGTGGAAGTGCAGGTAGCTGGGAAGGCTTCAGAAAGAAGAGAGATGGCATTTGCTAGGCCTAGACAGTAAGTTCCTTGAGGTTGACAGTATGCCTTCTTTATCCTTGTATCTCCCTTAGCAGCTAACAATGTCTTGCATATACTAGGTACTTCATGAAATTAACTGAAACAAATGAACTTCAGATGGACAACTATGTTGATTTATAAAACAAACGCAGGCAAGGAAAAAAGGTAAAAACCATGATGGTACACATTTCCTAATTTAAAGCCTTATCAAGAAGGCTAGTCTGTATCACAAAATGATGACAAAATTAACACAAGGCCAAAGAGCTAAAAAGCTTTAAAAGTAGAATGATTTATATTCTATTAAAAACCTCTCCAATAGAATCTTTTGAACTATCT
The DNA here is from genome assembly GCF_000243295.1 of Trichechus manatus latirostris. Classification (NCBI taxonomy): domain Eukaryota; kingdom Metazoa; phylum Chordata; class Mammalia; order Sirenia; family Trichechidae; genus Trichechus; species Trichechus manatus. The sequence continues at coordinate 1,065,357 of NW_004444184.1, forward strand.
CAGTAAAGTTAAGCGGCGTAGTGGTTAAGAGCTTGGCTGCTAACCAAAAGGTCAGCAGTTCGAATCCACCAGCCACTCCTTGGAAACCCTATGGGGCAGTTCTACTCTGTCATATAGGGTCTCTATGAGTTAGAATTGACTCGATGGCAACAAGTATTTTCCATTAGTAGATCTGGGTTACTTAAAGTTCTGATGGAATTATCTAAAATTGGTAGAAATGAATATGAATCAAGCATCAGCCTGTGTACTGCTGTAATTTTCATTCAAAAGATAAAAGTCATACTAAAAATGTTTAGAGGCAGTATGGAATAATGGTTAAAGAGCATTAAAAAAAATTAAACAAACCCAAACTGAAACCCAACTACCTAGGTTTGAATCTAACCACTTACTAGCTAGTTTAACCTTGGGCAACTTATTTAACATCTCTGTCTCAGTCTCATCTGTAAAACGGTACTAATAATAGTACCTATGTTACTAGTGAGTTAGTAATGATTAAATAAGTTATAACATGTACAGAGCTTAGAATAGTACCTGACACAGTAAGAGAACAAAAATGTTATTATCATTATTATAAATATCAGTAATAGCACTGGGAGTCAAATGAGTATGTTTTGGTCTTAAATGTATCAAAAATAGAGATTAAACTGTACTGGCCAACATGACCTAGGGAGGAGAAAAATTTGTTAAAATTTCCCCCCAAATAGTTGAGCCAACAATGGTTACATGCTTAATCCTCTCAATGGGTCAAAGGAGAAAATAAGTCAATGAAAGATAACCTACTACTTGTGACAGAGTAAACTGAGGGAAAGGAACCAGGGAAGAGCTAGACCTGCTGATGTATGGAAGCTGGAAGCAGATAGTACTAGTAAAAGATTTTGAGAATTGCTGCAGATGGTGCTATTTTCATGCTACTTAGATAATGTAAGATCCAAAACCACTCCCCAGCTCTTCCCAGCATAACAAAGATGAGAGGCCTAATGTTCAGCCGAAGTGACAAAAGGAGTTATTAACATTATAAGTGCTCTAAATCACTTTTTATCCTGAGTAGAAAAATAGCTGGCCTATAAAAAAGTATCTTATCCTGGAACCATAAATGAGCCTCTTTTTTGTTAAATTTACTATTAATTTCCTCAAAATACATGGAAGGGTTTGTAAAGAAAATTAAAATTGCTTTTCTATATGTGAATGAGGCTAAAACAGAACTGTACAACAGTAACAGACAAAACAAAGAAGTCAGAAAAGAATACTGGGGTCACTGTAGACATTTAAGCCATAGAGAACTAAGGGGGCAATGGACCAACAGAAAAGTAACAAGGGAAGTCAGGGGCAAAGGATATTAATCTTCCAGCTAGATTAAGAGTATAAAAGCTTCTAAAATGCCAGACTTTTCGTTGAGGCATTATGCCCCTTCATGGCCAAGTAGGCAGGTTTTTATTTCCCACATTCTGGAGCTTAAAATTGGATTTTGATTATTTCTCCCCCCTGTAAAGAGACTTTTTGTAGCCTACAGAACATCTGTGGCAGCATTCTTACAACTAGGTTAAAACCTACATTAGATTCTTATTCTACTCTTTTCTCTGTCCCATTAACTTTTTAAGGTTAATCCTTGTATTATGCTAGTCTACCTTCAGGCCTCCATCTTCTCAACTTAAAAATTAACTAACTAATAAAAACCTGCTGCCATCCAGTTGATTTCGACTCATAGCAACCCTACAGGACAGAGTAGAACGGCCCCACAGGGTTTCTGAAGAGCAGCTGGTAGGTTCAAACTGCTGACCTTTTAGTTAAGCAGCTGTAACTCTTAACCACAGTGCCACCAGGGCTCCAACTACCTAATACAAACAAACACAAACCCGTTGCCATTGAATCAATTCCGACTCACAGCAACCTTATAGGACAGAGTAGAACTGCCCCATAGAGTTTCCAAGGAGTGGCTAGTGGATTCTAACTGCCAACCTTTTGGTTAGCAGCTGAGCTCTTAACCACTAGTACCTAATAGGGACAGTTTAATCTCTTTTCCTGTTCTTTAAACAAAGGATACCAAAATGAAACCAACTTCTTAAGGGACCAACTCCACTTAAAAAAATAAAATAAAAAAGTGGAGTGACAGACAAATAATCATAATAAAATGCTGATGGTTGTTGACGCTGTTATGGGTACAGCACTGATCTATTCTTGTTTATTTTTAGCAATTTTCATTAAAAAGTTTTCTTACAAAATACTGAAAAAATACACTGACAAAAACACCAACTTAGTTATCTTTTTTTTTTAAATGTCATTTAGTAAGTATTTTAAGCATTTTTATTATAATTAGGAGAGAATGTAATCCAATTACTAAAATCATCATATATTACAGTTATCTTATCATCTTCAGAAAAGAAAGGCAAATTCACCAATTAAGCAGATGCCAGTGATACATCTGCAACAACAAAGAGTAAGTATGCTGGATAAAGAAAAACCTCATTGAGAGAAAGACTGTTTATAACTTAAGTCATGTTAGGCGTCTCATAATATCTCAGCTGTGAGGGGGCCAGATTATAGGTGCAGCTGCAACTCTTGACTCTCAAAAGCCCAAGGCCATTTTAAACTTCAGTTTCACACATTCTTACAGAACTAGAAACAGTTATGTAAAGTTCCTGATAATTTCCACTTTTCATGTAGACTATAATCAGGACTTCACACGCACTGTTTCTAGTTCTTCTTAATTTTAAAACTATCTTGTGATAAACATACTCTATACATACTGCGTTTTCTTAAAACTGTCCATGTTATGGATTGAATTGTGTCCCCGCAAAACATGTGTTGGAATTCTAACCCCTATATCTGTGGATGTAATCCCTTTTAGGAATAGGGTTTTGTTTGTTATGTTAATCAGTTTAAGGTGTATCCTAAACCTAATCTGAGTTACAAGCCCATGGAGGCAGATGAACCTATAAGTCCGCACAGAGGCACCTCAACAGAAAGGCCTGGTGATCTAATTCTGAAAAACCAGCCATTAAAAATCCTATGGAGCACGTATAGGGTCTCCATGAGTCTGAACTGCCTTGACCGCAACTGGTTACTGGTATCCTCATAATAACCATATACTTAAAATAAAAAGATCTCAGCCACAGATGTCTGACAAACATGTACAATCTAATGCATATTTCATACAACACTTGCCTCTGGAGTTCCTAGTGCTTTCACAGCATTCAGATCAGATCCTGAGGAGAAAGTATTGTTTGCCCCACGGACAATGAGGCCTTTCCCCTCTGTCCAATTTTCCAATTCAACTACTTTTTCTAGAAGTTGTAGCATCATAACACCTGCCAGAGAGAAGAGGAAGGAAATCACAAATAGATACAAGCCATGAGAAAAACAGAAATAATTTAGAAACTGTAAGATGTCAAGTAGGACTTTCAAGTAATATATTTTACAATTTTTTACTAAATACTCTCATATGTCTATTCTGCTGGTATTACGGAGTATACAAAAGAGGTATATGTGACAGTCCCTTCTTTTAAACAGCTTACAATTTGTTAGTTGTATCTATCCACTTACCTCAGTTAAGAAATCACACCAACACATGACTAGTTAGAACAATTAAAAGAATGTATCATACATATCTTAGGAAAAGGAAACTTGGAGTGGAAAATGTGGGATTTGGCAGTAAGGAAAAATTATTACTTAGAGCAAAGATAAAATCTAGAGATCTGATTCACAGTAGTACATGTGAAAGATGTTAAGTGTCTTTGTCAACAAGCTCACTAAGAGTTATGGGTAAAACACTACTACAAGATCTTACAAGGTATTAATGAATCTATGGTATAAAGAACTAAAGTGAGATTCCTATTCTAGTCATATAAGAGATAGCAAAACAGGATGTTACTTCAAGGAAAGGGTAGTAAATATCATCTTGTTCCATAGCTGGCAAAATGCTCTGAGGAGCCTGATGCATATTATGCAAGTGCTTCATAGGCTGACAATAAGGTGCCTATCAATCACTGATTCTATGATTTCTTGACTGAACAGACTGTCACTTTGATATCATTCCAAAATTTTATTGAAGACTGTTTATAATGGACTAGTTTAAAGCGGAAACAGGAAGCACTGTCATTTTAAGATCTGCTAATCAGTAATTTTGGATATGTTTACATTTGGTGATCTTCCAAGTTCATAAAGTTTATAAGGTTCTCAACATGACTGATTTGACCTTTCTCTGCCTAAGAAAACACTTTAGAAGTCAACGTAAAGGTCTTAGTAGAAGGTTAAAACTAGCAAAGAATCTGACTTAACAAGGTTCCAAAACTAACTATATAAGTGCTATTAAATTATGTATACTTCTTTGGAATATAAATCCCACAATGTCATCAACTATTATTTTCTGAAGTAACCAGTAGTGGGGTGGTTCCACAATAAGTGTTAAATTAATGTTACTGACTCACAAAATGACTAATGCAGCTATCCTTTCTAATTGCTAATTATGACCTAGCTAAAATAGTAATCCTTTTCAAGGATGTCCTAAATGCTTTAGAAATACAGTTCTTGCTCTCAAAGAATTTTCAGTCTAGTAGAACTGCCCCCCACCCCGCCCAAAAAAAAAAAAAAAACACCACATACATTGAGCAAAGAATAAATCTGGATAGGTAAATGTTGAGCTACAATCATCCATTTAAGCTTCTAAAAAATAATGCTGGCCTTGAGCATGAAAAAAACCTCTAACTTGTAGTATATCTTATATTCACTTTTTGACATTTTAAAATAAACTTTAAGAATCAGAAGAAACCTTAAAGAGTAACTGGTTGGGTGATTTTCAAAGACCTCAGCAGCTAGAGGGTATGGGGCTCACTCTTCCAACGCCCAATCCAACCCAACCCAGCCAAAGAGCACTACCCAAATCAAAACAGCTCTCCTTTTATTAGTTTTATATGTCATGCATCAAATTAATAATATATGTTTCCATTTAAATAAAAGGCTTTACTACTTACAAATTATTATTTATAACTATTCAGTAGTAAATTAAAACTAGTGCTCTAGTCTCTCTCGGGCAGTCTTATTTTTCTAATTTTATTTTTCCTAGGTTTATAGTAAAGTTTATGTTTATTAGTCTCTGAACCAATTGAAGGTATGGAGGTGCACTATTCAATAAAGTCGCCATAAGCCACATGCAGCCACTGAACACTTGAAAGGTGGCTAGTTCAAATGGAGATCTGCAGTAGGTGTAAAAAACACACCAGATTTCAAAGACTTAGTTTGAAAAAAGATGGAAATATCTCATCAGTAATTTTTATACTGATTATATGTTGAAGTGATATTTGGGGTATAATGAATTAAATAAAATATATTTTAAGAATTATATTTCCCCAGTTTCCTTTACTGTTTTGAATGTGGCTACTAGAAAATTTAAAATTATATATGTGGCTCATATTTGTGCCTTGCATTATATACATATAATATACTTGCATATACTAATGGTCAGCTGTATAGAGAGACAGCCCTGAATTCTGCTGAGAAAAGTCATCTTGGGTTTAAAAAACCACCATAGATAATTTACAGAGTTTATAGTCCATTGAATTATGTTATATTTATGATTCTATATAAAGTAAAAACACAATAATTTATTGAGACTTTTTTGAGCCTAATATTTCAAATGCTACTAAAGAATATAATTACCGTTCACGAAGTGCATAACTGACAAGCAGGGACTAACAAAATCACCTTGAAATGAGAGTGTTAGGTGGTCAGCAAAGCTACTTATTAGGTCTTGCACAACATCTTGGTAGCATAATTCAAATTTGAGCTTCAGCACAATATTACAAATTACCACATGTCCTGGACCTTCAGGTCTTTTAAATACAAAATTTTTATATTCCAAGAGCTTACCTAGCAAACAGAAGGTATTTGCCAGTATCTAAGAATTATGAAAATGTCAATAAATAGGCAAGAGCAGTGTTTACATTGCCTAATGGGATTACATAATTTATTTGCATTTGTTGTTGTTATTCTACAAAAAGTACCACGACTTTCAAGAATTCTGCCACCCCAGCAAAAATAAAAACCACATGATAGTAGGTTAGATTTAAAGTCATTTTTAACTAGCAAAAGGAAGAACTCTAGTACCTGAGAACGCATTCATTTTCCTTGGATTGTTCAGAGTAAGAATGCCAATGCCACTGTCTTCCTTCTGAAGGTCAACGGATCCATCAGTAAATTGCTGAAGTTTTTTTTTTACTTCTTCTTCAAAGAAGCCATGAGATGTATTATAAGGTGACAGCCCCATCTGAGGTAGCAATTTTGTCCTTGCAGACAGAGACGATGTCTTCAAAAGACCTGCCGCCATTTCTGGAAAAGAGAGATAAGTACCCAATAGTTCAGATGACCAGACACTCACTTTTCTAATATTACATGTTTATGGACCATAGTGATACCTGTTAAAACCCATTGCTGTAGAGTTGATTCCAACTCATAGCAAGCCTACAGGACAGAGCAGAACTGTCCCACAGGGTGTCCAAGGAGCAGCTGGTGGATTCGAACCACCAACCTTTTTGTTAGCAGCCATAGCTCTTAACCACTGTGCCACCAGGGCCCCGCCATAGTGATGGCCCTGTTCAATTGGGAGTACTTTCCTAATTCCAAACAGCACTCTTCCAGGAGACAGAATGGAATTATTTTCCTACCACCCTCTTCTCAAACCAAATAATTTACAAAGTATACCATTTCAATATATCACTGAGACATGATGACATAATTACAGTGCATTTATTGGGATCTAATATACTAGGAAAGTTTAGAAAAAGGTTGCTGTTCTGCATTTAGCACCATCTCCTGCTTCCAGGTAGTCCTTCTCATCATAGCACTTATTTTTTTCTCCAACCCTTTAACTTTTCCAAAATCTAAGAATAAATTCAGTCTAAATGTTCCCTTGGAAACAGTCCCCATGCAGAAATGCTACAAGAGCAATCCCACTATCAGAACTTTTATTCTCAGCACTATCCTTACATTCTGCGATATTTTCATAGAAAAGGCAGGAAGGGGTCCTGAAGAAAATGGGGAAGGAAACAGGAATGCATGCATGGTTTTTGTGTTCCCCAGAGATCTGTCACCCTTCTCTTTCTACTTCATATTTATATACATATGTCCTTCTCTGCTCATAGGCGTTTTTTGACCCTGATGTAAACTTTTTTTTTGACATAGAACGTAACAGTCAGAAAAACATACAAATAATAAGTATGGCTAGATAAATTTTCACAAGGTAAACATATTAAAGTAAATAACACTTGAGCCCCAGAAGGCCCCTTGTGCCACCCTTTGGTCACTACTCCTCAACTAAAGGTAACAACATCCAAGATTAGTTTGCCTGCTTTTGAATTGTATATAAATTGAGTAATACAATCCATATTTTGTGTCTGGCTTCAATTTTATGTTTGTGACATCCATCAATATTATTATGTGTAATTACAGTCTAAATAGTTCATTATTCTCATTGCTATATTCTATCATATGAATATACCACAATTTATTCATTCTAATGTTAATAACAAATTTAGGCTGTTTCCAGGTTTTGGCATTACAAATAGTGCCGCCATAAATATTTTAGTACATGTCTTTTTGTCAACATGTATGCATTTTGTTGGGTATATAACTAAGATTGAAATTGTCGGGTTGGTGTGCTACAGCCCAGCTTATACTGACTGTTAAACATTCAAGAATTTTGCAAGTCAGTTTTTTAAACTATTGGTAGCTTGAAATTGACCATGATGAGAGTATTTACACCAAAAAAAAATGCTACACATCAAACTCTCTCTCTCTGAGTGCACAACTGGTCATAATGTATACATCTGTTCATTTGTTCAACTTTAGAAGACGTTGCCAAAGAGTTTTCCACAGTGACTGTACTAACTGATTTTCCCACAGACAGCGAGAGTTCCAGTTGCTCCACAGCCCTGTTACCACCTGGTACTGTCTCCTTTGCCCCCATTCCCCAAATTTTAGGCATGAGAGCAAGTGACATCTCACTGTGGTTGCACTTTTCATGTCTACAACGTCTAATAAATTAAACCCCCTTTTCAAATACTTATTGGTTATTTGAATATCCTCTTCTGTGAAATGCCTGCTCACGCTTTTTGCCCATTTTTTTCTATTTATTTACCCTTCTATTATTATTAGAGTTGTTTTATTCTGCGCACAGCTTTTGCTAAAACCTGTTAAGACAACAAATGCTACATTTCCATCCCCAGTTCAGACGTTATGCCTGCACTCCTAACTCTAACATAATATTGCCTACCAGAAATGCACTTCCACTAGCCTTCACCTCTAGATGTACTACAGACTTTTCAAAAGCATTATCTCTAAGCCGAAACTTATGTTTCTCCCAAAACCTGTTGTTCCTTCTTTACTCTCTCATTTAACTTTCTGTAGTATCAACTCAGGATTCCACATCGGAAAACCCTTTAAGTCTTCCCCTCCCTCCCTTCCACATGCAATCTATCTCTAAAATGGTTTCTTCTGTCTTATCTTTTCCATTCTCTATTCCTCTACTACTAACATATTTCAAATCTCATTACGTGACATCTGGACTAATACAATGGTCGCCGATTAGTTCCACACTCCTTAAAAGTCAGAGCAATCTTTGTAATCATCAGGTCATTCCAAATTTAAGGTTTTTCAATAGCTCTCTACTGACAAAAGGTTCAAGGCCAAAGCTCTCTTTGATTTCACCCTTACCTAAGTCTTCAATCTCCTTTCACATCACATCTCTACACACAACTTACATGGGAACAACCAGATTTTCACAAATTGCTGTTTATATTGCTCCCTCCTCCAATGATGCCCTTTCCTCTATCACTGACCTGGTAAATCCCCAATTGCCTTTAAAAATTGAATTCCTAAGTTTCCTCCTATACTTGATTCCTTATGCAGAGATAAACACTCCCTTTATTTACTGCAGAGCCCTAATGGCACAGTGGTCAAGTGCTTGGTGGCTAACCAAAAAGTCAGCAGTTCAAATCCATCAGCTGCTCCTTGGAAACCCTATGGGGCAGTTCTACTACATCCTACAGGGTCGCTATGAGTCAGAATCGACTCTATGGCCATGGTTTTGGTTTTGGTTTCGTTTATTTACTGCAGCATAGTACACTGTAATATATTATTCCATTTTAACACATTTCACACATCATTTTATTTTCTCACTTGTCTTTCTGAATAGGCAGGAAACTTCCTGAGAACAGTTCTCTGAGGTATATACATACCCTGTGTCACTAGGGCCAAGTACAGTGCTCAAGACATAAAAGGTACTTAATAAATGGTTAATGAGGGAAAATATGGGAAAGTGAAAAAAAATCATCAGGTAGCAAAATAGAATGTCGTAAGCTTTTTTTTTAAAGCTTAAAAAATGCCTCTAATGTGTAAGTTAAAAAACAGCATCAGAAACAGAGGGATAACATGGCACCATAAAGAAGGTTACAATACAATCGCTCTTCCTTACACTTTAAATTGCTTCATTCGCACGATATTTTTGTCACATTCTCGCAAAACACTTGGTACATTTTAAGTACACAGTAGAACGCAGTTCCCCAAACAGATATACTTTGAGAGTTTCAGAACAGTATTTCAAAATTTCACCCACTAAGGTGATCTGGAAACCCAATATTAAAAAAAAAAAATCAAGATGTTTCTTAAATCTCATCAAAGAGACTAAAATGTAATTAATATTAGATAAATTGTAAGTGCCCGGCTGCTATCCAAACGGTTGGCAGTTCGAATCCACCAGTCATTCCACAGAACAATGTGGCAGTATACTTCCCTAAGGATTACAGCCTTGGAAACTCTATGGGGCAGTTCAACTTGGTCCTATAGGGTTGCTATGAGTCGGAAACAACTCGATGACAACGGGTTTGTTTTGTTTTTTTTTTTTGGTTATGCTGTAATATAGACTTTAACAAAAATGAAAGGAGTGCTGGTCTTAAGCGAACGATATCCAAGAATAAAAACTTGGTATTATTTTTCAAAAAAAAAAGGTGTTCCAACTTTCCTTCATATGTTCTGGGATAGGGCCTGCTTTCAACTGTCATAACTTTATTCCATCCTCTAACATCAAATTCCTTAAAGCCTTAAACTCTGCACTCCATAATTAACCCACCTTCTTTCCTATCAGGAAATGCACTAATTAGTAAATATCAGGGCTGACAAACTGACAGCTCTTCCACATTTTATAAACTGAGTTCGGTTACCATAAAGCAGTCCCCATTATTTGCTCACTCATGGATAAAGGGAAAACTTTTTTAAGCTTAAGTTCTCAAATGTTCCAAAATGTCAATCAAATACAGAAAATGATATAACTGGACACTCATCTTTCATCTATTATGGACATTAACATTTTTGTCATAGTTCCTTCAGCTCTCTTTTTAAAAACTTTTCTATGAGAAACAGAAGATGAGGGGACTTCAAAGCTAAAATGTTATTACTGATTAATTAGTATGAAGTGATTGTGGGAAAAAAAAATGAGGATTTTGGAAGCTTCCTAAGCTATTACCAAATGTAAATACGAAGTTACTTCAAGATCTCTTAGTCAGCTAGTAGAAGAAACCTAGAGTAAAAATTTCAGAAGTTACTAAGAGATGACAAGCAATGGGGCTTAAAACAAATTAGCTAACCAAACCTGTATTCTCATGACAAGGATGTGTTTATTCTTAAGTTTAAGTATGTTCATAAGTCCCAGTTATGTTCATAACCCTCCCATCTCTGACCACTATTCTTTTTCACCTCCACTTTTCAATATCCCTAGACCCATATTCAGGGATTAAAGTCTGTGGGGAAAACAGGTAAATATATGAAAACACAGCATTTAACAAGACTTCTGAAGCCTTCTTTACTTTTAAAAAGACAAACTTTGAGAAACACACAAAATGACTAGATTAGCAATTAAAGTAACTTTTTAAAACAGGACGGTATTCTTTACTGGATTATTTAAGGCAAACAATACCTAGAATCTTAGTTGCATTGTGAAAAATTACAAAAAAAATAAATAAAAGGTTGATTAGTTTCTCTGCATACGGACTGTTAAGGAAACTACACTTATATGTAGGTTTTTATGGCTAAGAAATTCATGAAATAGGTATACATGCACATGCATATGGTAAGAGATTAAGTAACAGACAATACAAAGTCAACATCTGTAGTTGATAATAGACATTTTACAAGACTCTGGTTAGTAGTATTCTCCATACTTTAACTGATATTTGATCAAATTTCCCTCACAAGATGTTATAGGTTACGACTAGCCCGAAACAGTCTCTATAAGTTTCAGAATGAGAAGCAATTTGCCCAGTGGGTACAAAGGTTAATCTCTAGTAACTGTTTAGCGGCAAATTTAAGTGGGACAACTTCAGACTTGATCTGATCTCCCCTCCGCATCCTTACCAACCCTCTTCCAGAGAAACATACTGGTTTTGAACCAAACGTAAGTAACCCAGCCAACCTAAGATTGCTTTCTGTAGGAGGCAATAAAGTTAACCTAATTCCACTGGTAATGCCTGTTTTGGATTCTCTTGGTTCTGTTCTACCTCCTTTTCCTCTCTTCTGGATTCTCTCTAATGAAGCTGGTGTGGTAAAAGGAACCTGGGGCTGTCTTCAACTTGGGAACTGTCTCAGCTTAAAACATCAAGTAGAATAGTGCTCAGGTCCTTACACCTGCTTCTAGTCTAGGAGAAATATGCTCTTAAGGTCACTTACCAGCTCAGTTCACAAAGCCAGCAGGCCTACATACACAAAGCCAAACACGATGTGCCCAGGAGTTTGCTTTTGCCTGGAGTATGCTCTGTGCATGTTTTGCCCTTGGGAATGAGGCAAATATAAAAGACAACTCAATGGGGAAAATTCAAGCAGAGGTCCTATTTTCTTCATATTAACCATGACTTCAGTATAGAAGTGCTGAAGAAACCGGATAAGGACTTACACAGCTGCAGTGTGATGAATTACTTTTGTGTGTGGCCTTTCTAGCCAAGGGCTTGTAACTCCCACCCAGGTGATTGTGTGATAGCATAATTGTGGCCCACCAAGGGGACTAATCAATTCTGCCTTAAAAGAGAACCAATTCCAGAGCAGAGAGGAGGGCTCCACCACCAAGGAAGGAAAGACCATTGGGAGAGACCCAGCAGCAGAGAACCAGCAGCAGGAGATGGCATGGTGGGCTTCCTGGCCCATGGAGAGAGAAAGCTGGATGCCTCTGGGTAGAGACAAGGCCCAGGGAGAGGCGTGCCTATGAGCACAGCTGGGAAGAGGCTACCCTGATGGAAGAATTGTATCTTGAGTGTTCCTGAGCCTGAATTGTAATTGTTACTTCCCTAATAAACCCCATAATCGTGTGTATGGTCTATGAGTTCTGTGTGGCCACTGCAATGAATTATTGAACCCAGTAAAGAGTGCTGCGGGAGGGTCGGCTGGTGTCAGAATTGGTAAAGACGGCGAAGATGTCTGACCCCCGCTGCACAGGAATCAGCCTTGCACTGTTAATCTTAGTTCTCCTTCCCCCTTATGAGGTTAAAGGAGGTCAGACACTGCCCCCAAGCCGTTTTTACAACAGATATTATAAATTTGCCTATCTTTTCCACAATACTCTTTCCAGGGAAATGAATAAAGTCTTCAAATAGAAATAGAGGCTTATAAAATTATTAGCATTTTTAATTATTACTGTGAGATAAAAGAATTAATAAACAACATATCTCCTGCTCTCATTGTAAGAAGCCTGTCTGCTCTGTCTTGATACATTACCTCTCCCTCCAACATCCAACAACACAAGGTGAATTAGTATGGATGCCATCAGATCTACATCCTCTTATTCTTAAATCATTAAAAACATAAATAGTCATGAAACAGGAACATTTCTGGCTCATAAAATGTCTTTGGTCAATCTTTGAAATGCAGATTTTTCCAAGAAAATTCTATAATAACTACTTCATGCATCGTTTTCTCTATTAAATCCATTTTTATTGTGCTTTCTTCTCATTCCCTTTGCCCTTTCCACTACTAATTTCCCCTTCTTTTCTCTCCTCCCCTCACATTCCTTAGTTTGTGCCAAAGTTTTACCAGAAAAACTCAAGAATACTGCTTAAGCCTACAAAGTTTGCTGAGGCCAAGTTTAGGATTCCAATTCTAGAAATTCAATAATAGCCTATTGTGTATGCTTTTGTGCCAATTTCCATACTAATTTCTGAGACTAAATTGAACAAGAGTTCAGTAATGAGGAGAGGACAAGGCATTACGAAAAACCAAACCTGTTTTTGTCTGACTCAATTCCAACAAGGTGTTAGCCACTATTAATTAAACTAGTACTATAATAACTGAAAGTGCAAGCGAACGAAGCTGAATGTTCAGGTTCTACATAAGCGTGTAGTTAAAAATATAATTAAGCAACAAGCCTAAGCCAGGCAGTAAATGGTGAAAAAACGAGAAATGTTTTATTTTAGACTGTCAATATACAGGCAGTCCCCGAATTACGAGTGTCCGACTTACGGACAACTCATATTTAAGAAAAGACTCTGATAAAGCCTATTACATTAAAAATTCAAGTTAAATACAATGGTTCATAAAAACGAATGCATGCACTATGGTACTTTGTAACGCTCATGAAAATACCGTGAAGTTTGGAAGTGTTTCTTAAGTGTTTCATATGCATAGAAAGGTAAAACATATACTATATACTAAAACAAATATTTGACGCTAAATAAGAACTATATGTACCTGTTTCAGCTTCCTACAAATTCGACTTAAAGACAGATTAAGGAATGGATCTCGTTGGTAACCTAGGGACTGCCTGCATAACCTGTGTCTCAACATTCTATTTGACTGTAAGCTTTCATTATATAAACCTACTTTCAAGTTTCATTACAGGCCAACCACCTCCCTCTCCCTCACACAGCCACAATGAACTTCTTTCAGTTCCTCAAATCCTTCAGGTTTTCTCTTCATTCCAAGTCTGTATATGTGATCTGTCTACCTTTTAGGGGTTCCTGGGTGGCAGAAGCAGTCTGCAATCAGCTGCTGAACTAAAGGTTGGCAGTTCGAGCCCACTCAGCAGCACCACAGAAGAAAGGCCTAGTAATCTGCTTCCATAAAGACTGCAGCCAAGAAAACCCTATGCGGCAGCTCTACTAGGTAACATATGCGGTCAGCATGAGTTAAAATTGACTCTAGGGCAATGGGTTCTGCCTGTTACACCTTTCTCCAAAGAAATTCCTAGTCGCCTCGTCTGGCATTCTCGACTATTTCCTTACTTTCTACCCTCACAACCTTATCATAACTTTCACTCACATTTTGCTGCAATTACTTCTTTAACCGAATCTTTCCATTAGATTTAGCTTCAAGAGGGCATTTGCATTGCCCAGAACAGTGTCTAATAAATACTGATATCCAATAATGATTTTCTAAAACTAAATTCCACATAGGGACGTAAGAATCTGGCCACAAACCAACTCTACAATTACCACATTTATTATTCCCACAAATCACCCTTTCTCAACTCCATGTGAAGACAAGCTGGTTTTGCTTCTGAAATGGGTATCACCGCGAATGCCCCAGTATATTACTGCTAATCATTCACATCAGAACCCAGTAAAATGTTAAGATCAGCTGATTAATTACCATGCTCCTCTCCCCGCCCCCACAGATTTCACAATTATATTTTCCCCCAAGGGGAAAAAGAGAGTTCTAGGTCTTCAAAGAAGAAGTCCTTTGTTGTTTCTGCCCATGTTCCCTTTATTTATACATTTCTATCACCTAGAGCAACACCTAGTATGCGATAGACTCTCAGATTTCGCAGTAAGTTAAGGAAGGTGGAGGGTAGGTTGATTTAGAGATTCTTTAAAGGTCCTTATCAGCCTTTTTTGTAAGTAACTCATCTGTGATTTTAATCTTCACTCCTTTATGTGTGTGCAGCATTAAAAGGATATTGCGGCTTAATCTGGAAGAATTCCAGAATGAGAGACCCCACCCCAAAAGATGAGTTGGTTACTTTTTGCTGAAAAGTTAGCTGCCCGAAACAAATGTAAGATAAATTTTAGTTAAGCACAAGATAATTTAATACTTAGAGACAAAGATAATTATAGAGGTCCAAGAAAACCGTACCTAGTTAGCACCAAACCAAAAACCAAACCCATTGCCATTGAGTCGATTCCGACTCACAGCGACCCTACAGGGCACAGTAGAACTGTCCCATGGGGTTTCCAAGCAGCGCCTGGTGGATCTGAACTACTCACCTTTTCGTTAGGGGCTTCAAAATATTCAGAAGTTTTATTACTGCGTTGAAATCAAACCTCTGTGTTCTTTTGAATGTTAATGTCAGCTATTTCTCTACGTTCTCAAGAAAAATTTACTCATCTTTCCCACCACACTCTTAAGAGTACAAACCTAGGTTTTATACTAGTGTTGCACACAACTAATAGTTGAGGCTTCATTCACCTTGGAGGAGTCCTGAGAGCGCCACGGTTAAAGCGCTGGCCTGCCCAACAAAAGGATGGCGGTTGGAGCCCACCAGCCGCTCCGATGGATAAACATTACAGCCTTGGAAACCCTATAGGGCAGTTCTAATCCCCTTACATGGTCGCAGTGAGTCGGAATCGACGCGAAGGCAGTGGGTTTGGTTTGGCATTCACCTTGCAAGGTCGGTCGGCGGCGCTCAGCACCTGCGTTCCCAGTCCAGCAAAGGGCAGCGGGCCTGCGCGGCAGTTCTGCAGCAAAGAGCCGCAAAGTTGGAGCGGATCGTCGTTTGGAATTCGTGTGGAGAAACCCTGAAGTCCCTTCCCCAGAGAGGATTCTGTCCCGGCTGTAAGTATACGTAAAGCGTAACAACGCCGGGCCGATGCACTTCCCGCACTGCGCAGGTGGCCCTTACGGCGACGCAAATTCCTCTTCCGCAACCCCTTCCGCTGCGTCCGGAAATCTCGCCCCACCGCAAGGGGTCTCCTTTCCCGCGGGCTAGTTGCAGTCTCTCACGCTCCCTGGTGTTGGCAGCGAGTCTGGGAGGTTGGCTCTTCTGAAATGTGCTTTGTGTTTTCGCTTCTGCCGCACAGGGTTGGGGCTGGAGGGCAGCCGTTGAACCCTGGTTGTTTTCGAGTTCCCAAGTGGACTTGGGAACTTGGGAAAGAAGTAGAGGAAGAAAGCCAATTTAGGGCAACATCAAAAAGAGAGGGGGAAAAAGATAGCAAATGTTGTCCCTTTATTAGATATCTGTCTTATTGAGAGGGAAACAGTATTTTTAGTTTATCTTTTTTTTTTAATCGAATACTCAATACTGAGTTTGATGTGGCCTTTATAAAGCTAAGTAAGCTAAATGTCTGTGTCAATAACGTACCTATAGTACGGCATAGAGAGGGAGTGCTTCGGAAGAAATCTGAAAGGGAAGGTCATTTTGTCAAAGAATAGAGATTGAAGGTAGGTCTTACATAGTCGAGAGGGTTTGAATAAGAGGAGTATTTACTGATGATTTAGAAAATAATATTGGAATCATTATTGCCTCTCCTTGAGCATAGAGGGTGTGATCCAGCTGGAGCTGGGCTCACAAGGGCTCACAAGGATACATAAACTGGGCCCTGAGGTATAAAGACAATAGCGAAGATACTCTTGGAAAATATGCTTTAGGGAACCTTTCACATAAGCCAATCAAACAGAACACAAAAGACTTTTCACTCTTTTTTTATGAGCATTTAGTGAACAGAAATTTGTTGGACCAATGAAGACCCTCCTGACTATCTTACTGAAACCTGTACCAATGATTGTTAAGAAAGGCAATTCAAAATGTAGGATCACAGTTTCTAGCCAATCTGTGAATAGGTGAAGGTTTTAATCATTTGTAATGTAAATATATATTGATGACTCTGTAAGGTTCTTTGGACTCAGGCAGACATGACTGTGGCAGCATGCTGGTCCATTTTCCCGTTCTTCCGTATTTTGTAATATTCTTTGGACTTAGACAGACATGGCTCTAGCAGCATGCTTATCCGTTTTTCCACTTTTGTCTGTTCTGTGATGTTTCCTCGGGCAGACATGGCTCTGGCAGCATCATTGTCTATTTCCCACTTCTGCCTTTTTGAATATATGCCAAATAAAACTTCCTTTTTATTAAACTTTGTGATGTTTTTCCTCTACAACACTGGAGGAACAGAGATGTATATGATGTAAAGGGAAGAAGTGGGAGCTGAGTTTGAACTGGTATGGAGAAGTTATTAAACTAAAAAACCAAACCTGTTGCCATTGAGTTGATTCCAACCCATGGTGACCCTATTTGTTACAGAGTGGAACTGCTCTATCGGGTTTTCTTGACTGAAATCTTCACAGATGTGGATCACCAGGCCTTTCTTCCACTGCTTGGTGAGTTTGAACCACCAACCTTTAGGTTAATAGTCAAGAGCAAACTGCACCTCCCGGGGACCTCAGAGCCATTATTAGAGGCATTAAATGCCTATGCAGTGTGAAATGTGCAATTTAATCTATTACACTTTGTTGAACAGGAAAGTGACTCAAATGGTGATCTGGGAGAATTAATCTACCATTTTGCAGGGTGTGTGGGGTTCATTAGATCTATTAATTATTTCACAGGTTCGGTATGTAATTTTCGATACTGCAGCTTTTTTAGTAGTGACAGCTGTGGTAAGAAGCTTTGGACATTGTAATCCTTAAGGTTGTGTATCAACTTGGCTGGGCCATGATTCCCAGTGGTTTGGCAGTTATGATGTAGTTTAGCAGTGGTATAATGATGTAATCACATCCATGATGAGATCTGATGTAATGTGATCAGCTCCATGACGGGATCTGTGGTGAGTAGCCAATCAGTTGAAAGCAAGCATCCTTGGGGGTGTGGCCTGCATCCAATATAGGTGGACTTTCTGGCAAGGCTTGCAGGCTTTTGTGCTCTGGATCCTGCAGCTGGCTCCTGTTCATCTGACCTCTGGTTCTGGGACTTGAGCTAGCAACTGACCTGCTGATCTTGAGATTCATCAGCCTCTGCAATCTGTGAGCCAGAGGCCTGCCAGCTTACCTGCTGATCTTTGGATTTGTCAGACTCTGCAGCCTGTCAGCCAGAGGCCTGTTGTCTGACATGCCTATCTTGGGTTGGCCAGCTCCTACAGCTATGTGAGTCAGGAGAAGCCTCCAGCCTGACCCACAGACTTGGAACTT
>NW_004444184.1:1083639-1088881 GCF_000243295.1 Trichechus manatus latirostris
AGGGCAGAGTTGAACTGCCCCATAGGGTTTCCAAGGAGCAGCTGGTGGATTCAAACTGCCGACCTTCTGGTTAGCAGCCATAGCTCTTAACCACTGCGCCAGCAGGGCTCCATTATTACTGTATAAACTTTCTCAAAATGGAGTTAATAATAAAAATATTTCACATTGAATAAAAACAAATTTGTAGCAGGATAAAGCAACCCAAAAACCAAACCCATTGCCATTGAGTTGATTCCCACTCATGAGTGACCCCATAGGTTTTCCAAGGTGATGAATCTCTATGGAAGCAGACTGCCACATGTTTCTCCTGAGGAGCCACTGGTGGTTTCAAAGCACTGACCTTTTGGTTAGCAGTCAATCAGTTTAACCACTGTGCCACCAAGGCTCCTTGGATAAAGTAAATCAAAGAACAATTCTGTTTTTGGCTTTCTACTCCTCACCTTGTTGGAAATACACTGCCATTTAATAGCGTTTAGCTTACAGAACTTAAGCCTAGAAACTTTGTTTATTAGGATGAGAAATTTACAGGGCTTTGAACCAATTCCTTCCAATTCTAACCCCTGCTAAGAATTTGCATTTCCACTCCAGATATCCTGAATTAGAATCTATATTTTAACCAGATCCTCAGCAGAGTCTTATGTGTACATAATACTCACCTGCAGGTCTTGTTAAAATGTAAATTCAGAGTGATTCAGTATATCTGAAGTAGAAATGCAAATTCTCAGCAGGGATTCAATCTGGAACGAACTAGTTTGAATGCCTGGAAGTTAATGGCTTGCAATACACTTTTTTACCCTTCAAGTACAAATTTTCCTAAAATTGGTATCCTGGAAATTAGCACAATACAAGCTTGTTTACTGATTTTTTGTAGGGGCTATGTAGGTATTCCTTCCATCTGTAGAAGAAATATATAGAGTCACTGTACCAACCAGAATTGGTGGACGCTCAACCATTACAGGAGGTAGCATATGATCAAGAACTGATGGTTCTGAAGGAAGGAGTCCAGGCTGACTGAAGGAATGCATTGGCAAAAAACAAGTGTCCAGAAATTGTCAGAATACCAGTTGAGATGTCTCAACAAATGGGTGCACCGCTGAAGGTGCTCACTTGTCTATGCCAAGAAATTTGGAAGACAGCTACCTGGCACAACCAACTGGAAGAGATCATTTTTGTGCCCATTCCAAACAAAGGTGATACAACAGAATGTCAAAATTACCAAACAATATCATTAATATCACACGCAAGTAAAATTATGCTGAAGATAATTCAAAAACAGGTGCAGCAGTACATTGACACGGAACTGCCAAAAATTCAAACCAGGTTCAGAATAGGACATGGAATAAGGGATATCATTGTTGATGTCAGATGGATCTTGGCTGAAAGCAGAGAATACCAGAAAGATGTTTACCTGTGTTTTATTGACTAGGCAAAGGCACTTGACTGTGTGGATCATAACAAGTTATGCACAACATTTCCAAGAATGGGAATTCCCGAGTACTTAATTGTGCTGATGAGGAATGTGTACATAGACCAAGAGACAGTTGTTTGAACAGAATGAGGGGATAGTGCATGGTTTAAAGTTAGGAAAGGTGTGCATCAGGGTTGTATCCTTTCACCATACTTATTTAATCTGTATGCTGAGCAAATAATCCGAGAATCTGGACTATATGAAGAAGAACGGGGATTCAGGATTGGAGGAAGACTCATTAACATCCTGCGATATGCAGATGATACAACCTTGCTTATTGAAAGCTAAGAGTATTTGAAGCATTTACTGATGAAGATCAAAGTATGTATTACAGCCTTCAGTATGTATTACACCTGAACGTAAAGAAAACAAAAATCCTCAGAACTGGACCAATAAGCAACATCATGATAAACGGAGAAAAGATTGCGGTTGTCAAGGATTTCATTTTGCTTGGATCCATAATCAGCGCCCATGCAAGTAGCGGTCAAGAAATCAAACGATGTATTGCGTTGGGCAAATCTACTGTGAAAGACCTCTTTAAATTGTTGGGAAGCAAAGATGTTACTTTGAGGACTAAGGTGCATCTGACCCAAGCCATGATATTTTTAGTCAATTCATATGCATGTGAAAGCTGGAAAATGAATAAGGAAGACTGAAGAAGAATTGATGACTTTGAATTACGGTTTTGAAGAATACTGAATATACCATGGGCTGCCAGAAGAATGAACAAGTCTGTCTTGGAAGCGAAGATGACAAGATCTCATCTCGTGTACTTTGGACATGGTATCAGTAGGGACCAGTCCCTGGAGAAGACCATCATGCCTGGTAAAGCAGACGGTCAGCGAAAGAGAAGAAGACCCTTGATAAGATGGATTGACATAGTGGATGCAATAATGGGCTCAAACAACAACGATTGTGAGGATGGCCCAGGACCAGGCAGTGTTTCGTTCGGTTGTACATAGAGTCACTATGAGTGCGAAGTGACTCGAGGGCACCTAACAACAACAACATATACGTTTTTTGTTTCTTTTTTTTTTTTTTTTACAGTAGAGCTTATGTTGTTAGAATCTTCTACCTCTTTGGATTTATATTTGCATGCTACCTGCCTTCTTCCAGGAAATTACTCATGTTTAAGCCAAAGCAAATTCACAAGAGCAATATAGTATTTACTAGAATCTTAAGTGTTTTGATGTAAAGCAAAATACTATCTTGAAAGATGAATAAATTTTTAAAAATTTAATTATTTTTTTAATGTACATGTACATAGACAAGTTAAAAGGCACCAAATAATACGCAGTAAAAATCTCTTTTCCCCTTTCCCAGAATCATCTAGTTACACATACCAAAGACCACAACCATTACCAAACTATTTCTTATGTGTTTCCAGGGATACTATATATGCTTTTATTTTCTTACCCACATGGTAACATATTATATACACTGTTCAGCACCTTGTTCTTTTTATCTTAAAAATGTATACCATTGATTATTCTATGTCAATACAGACAAGTGCCCCATTATTTTATATGCACAATATTCTTTAGAATGAATGCACCATAGTCTATTTACCATAATCTAATCTGTTTTCTACTGATGGGCACTTGGGTTTTTGTAAATATGTTGCTATTGTATAAACCTTCTGTAATAAATATTCTTGTCTGCAAAAAAGATTCAAATACGTGGAAGTATAGTCGTAGAATGAATTCCTAGAAATGTTGATAGTGTGCCAAATTTCTGTCCTTACGGGTTATTACACTTTACTTTCTCATAATGTATGAGAATGCCTGTTTTCCCTCAATACCTCCAACATGTTATCAGGCTAATTAGTCTTTGCCTATCTGACAGATGAAAAAAATAGTGTTTCATTATAGTTTTAATATGTACTTTTTATGCATGGGATTAAACATCTCTCTGTACATTTGAGAATTATTTTTATTCCCATGTTTGTGAACTGTTTGGGTCCTTTACGTTTTTTCTTTTGGGTTCGTCTTTTTAGTTAGCACTTTTAACTTAAACGAAGATAGGCTTTTGTATGTAATTTGAGATGCAAACTCCAGCTTGTTTAACTTTTGACTTTGACTACAGATTATTCTTTGTATTTTGACTTTTTGTTTATGATTTCTTTCCTCATGAAGACATTTAAAATTTTTATGCCACCCAATTTATTAAGTTTTCCTTTTGTAACTTCTGGATCTTGTTCACACTCTAAGATCATTAAAAATATTCTCCGGAATCCAGCAAAATGGCACTCTAGGCAGTAGCACCATGCCATCCCTCCACAGCAAAGATCCGAAAAACTAAGCCGAACAGAGAATACAACAATCCTGAAGCCCTAAAACATCAAATTAAGAGATAAAGAACTCAGTCAAGCACCAAATGGAGTGAGAATACTGACAGAGAACAGAGAGCAAGGAGAGATTCATGCAGAGGTCCCCTACCAGCTAACACAGCGCGGATCCGCCATCTTGGACTCCTATCGGAGACCAGCAAACGGGGTACGAAAAAGCAGCCTCATGGAGCGTCCAGCGGGAGACAAAACAACTGGTAATTTGCAATATACACTTTCCCACTGCCCACCCTTCTTCACCCCGACTCGGCCTCCTCTGCTTCCCGCAGCCACAATCTCTTGACTGGGAAACACTGGCTGCTTGGATTCCACACACCCGAACAGGCGGCTGTCTGAGTGCCATTTGTTGGCTTCTGGTGTTCCTTTTTTCCACTTCTTTTGATTTCTTCCTTGCCGCTTTCCAATTCCCCCTCCTTTCGCTTGAGCACCTGGCTCCGTGCACGATCTTTGCTTCTTCCTGAGGGGCTGCAGAGCTCTGGTAATTTGTGATATATGCTTTCCCACTCCCTACCCTTCTTCACCCACATTTGGTCCCCTCTGCTTCCCGCAGACACAGACTCTAGTCCAGAAACACCAGCCCGCACTAGCTGGCTCTCTCAGTGCCATTTGTTGGCTGCTAGTGTTGTTGTTTTTTTTCTGCTTCTTTTGATTTCTTCCTTGTCTCTCACCACCTCCCCCTCCTTTCGCTTGAGTACCTGGCTCCGTGCGCCATCTTTGCTTTTTCCTGAGGGGCTGCAGAGCTCCGTTCAAGTGTGGAACTGCTTCCCGGTCTCAGCTGCCGTGCTGGTGGGATCCCGGGGCTTTTGTTCGTTTGTTTGTTTTGAATTGTTTGTTTGTTTTCTTTTCCTTTTCTTGAGTTGGGAGCCCTTTCTGGCCAGGCAGAGCTGGGTGGCAAGGAGACTCCCCCTTGGCCTGCACAGATGTGCAGAGGGATCCCTGACGGCATTTCTTTTTCCTTGTTTTTTTTTTTTCCTGTTTTTTTGTGGGCCTTTCTTGTTCTTTTTTTTTAATTTGTTTTGTTTTCTTTTCCCTCTTCTTCCATTTTTGTCTTTCTTCATTGCTCAGTTTCTCGTCTCTCTATATCTTCCTTCTCTTTCTTTTCCCTTAATACCTGGTGTTGTATACCTCTACGCCTTCTAGCCAGGCTGTACTACAACACCTGAGAGCAACTTCCCCAGAACTCATACCTGCACTGGTGGGATCCCTGGGAACTTTGTGGTTCTTTAACCTTTACAATTTTTATTTATTCATTCTTTTCTTTTCTTCCTCTTCCCCTTTCTGTTTTTCTCCATTTCGTAGTCTCTCATGTCTCCAATCCAACGGCAAGCTCCCCTGGCATTCTTTTTTGTTTGTTTGTATGTTTCTGGCTCCTGTTCCTCTCTCCTTTCTCCCATATCCATCTTAGCTCCACACATAACAATCTCCCC
>NW_004444184.1:1088981-1116640 GCF_000243295.1 Trichechus manatus latirostris
GACTGAGTCCAGTACAGCTAGATGGTGCCCGGCTACCACCACTGACTACTCTGACCAGGATCACAACAGAGGGCTCTGGACAGAGCTGGACAAGGATGTAGAGCATAACTTTAACTCACAAAAAAAAGACCAGATTTACTGGCCTAAAGGAGACTGGAGAAACCTTGAGAGTATGGCCCCCAGACACCCTTTTAGCTCAGTGGTGAATTTACCTCTGAGGTTCACTGTTCAGCCTGGGAGTGGACAGCCCCGTAAAACCAAATGAGGCTAACGAGGTACAGGAGTCCAGTGACAACGGCCAGACGGCAGAAGCGGACGAGCAAGCTGTTGATAGGGAACCCAAGGTTGAGTAAGGATATTGTTGATGTGTTGTGAGATTGTTAATCATTGTCATAGGGCAACATTTGTAGTAACTGTTAAATGAGAAACCATTTTGTTCTGTAAGCCTTCATCTTAAGTGAGAATAACAGCACAATTGGAAGAGCATAGTCAATGTTACTGAACTGTGCATGTAGAAATTTTTGAAAAGGTGTATCTTTGGCTATGTGTACTTCCACCAAAAAAAAAAAAGGTTGAGAAGTTAGAAAGTTGATATGTTGTGGGGTTGTTAACCAATATCATAAAACAACATGTGAACTACTGTTTCATGAGAAACTATTTGTTCTGTAAGCATTCACCTGAAGTACAATTAAAAAAAAAATATTATCCCATAGTCTTTATAGTACTTTTATGGCTTCATTTAGTGTAAAACATGAGGTAGATATTCAATTCTTATCCTGATTGTTACGCACAGTCAGCCAGTATCGTTTATTTTCTCCACTGATTTAAGATTCTTACTTTATCATGTTCTAAATTCCCTTGTAAATTAGAGCTATATTTGAACTTTTTATTCATTCTATTCCATTAATACATGTACTCATGGACCTGCTTTAAATATGAACTCATAGTATATGTTTTAATGCAAGTAGGGCTAGTCCCTCTCATTGATTTTCTTTGTCAGAATTGTCCTTGCTTTTCTTCCTATTCCATATGAAATTTTATAATTACTTATCTAGTTACAAATTTTCTTCTGGTACTTTTACTAAAACTGCCTATAGACCAAGTTAGGAAAAATTTATATTTGTTGTAATGTTCAGTCTTCCTATCCAATTACATGATATGCTTTTCTATCTGTGTAAGAATTTTTTGTGTTAAACATTTCAATATTTCTTCAAAAAGAACTTGACATTTGCTTGTTAAATCTAATCCTAGGTACTTTATCTTTTTTTTTTTTTTATTGCTATTGTAAATGGGGCTCTATTTTCACTAGTTTTTTTTTTTTTTTTTGTATAAATATATAACAACTCTTGATATCAGAATGCTAATATTTTTAATTGGGTCAACTTCTGAATTCTCTTGCAAGTTATATTTTTTCGGTGGATCATTCTGGGTTGCTAGTAAACAATACTACTACATCAAACAGCTGGCGTTATCCCTTCATTCCTAATTTTTGTACTTCTTTTTTTATTTCTCTTTTTTAATAGTGTTGATAGCAATTTTAGAATAATAATAAGTAAGTACTGATAGCATACCTTGTTTTCTTAGTGTCTTTAGTGAGAATGTTTGTATTGTTTTTCTGTTAAGTGAAGTGCTTATGTTGGGGCTGAGGTGGATATAATTTGTCATATTTAGTGAGTATCCAACTAGTCCTATTTTGTAAGAGGTTTTTTTTTTGAATAGATGTTAGCTTTTTTAAAAGTGAGTCTTCTGCATCTATGTAGATAATATTTTTTTCATGGATATGAAAATAGGTTATAAAAATAAATTTCCTAATATTGAACAATTTTTTTTAATTCCTGGAGAAACGTACTACTTGGTCTTTTGTATTAATCTTGTCATGTACTGCTCTATTCTATTTGATTATTTATTTTTTGGATTCTTGCACTGATATCATATGTTAATAACCACACCAGATCCTTCAGACATGTCAGTATGCTCTGGAAGATTCCAGCTGTCAGTATTTGTGTTTCTGTGCCTGGAATTTAGTTTTGTTTTCCTCAAACTTTAAACCAAAAAAAACTAGTTGCCCTTGCATCAGTTCTGACTCATGGCGGCCCCATGTGTTTCAGAATAGAACTGCACTCCATTGAGTTTTCAGTGGCTGTGATCTTTCAGAAGTAGATTGCCAGGACTTTCTTCCAAGGTGGATTCAAACCACCAAACTTTCAGTTAGTAGCCGAGCACTTAATGGTTTGCACCACCCAAGGACTCCCCTTGAACTTTAGAAGCCCGTATTACCCACACAGGTGGCAGGTTAGTAGTGCTGGGGAGTTAACACCCCATTCAGTGAAGAGCCCTTGACCAATGACTATCTTCTTCGGTGAGATAATTCTGAGCCATGTATTATACACTTTTATTTGGTGTTACCCCATGGGATTATGCTTTAGTTGCACACTGAAGCTGGCTTAATAGTTTTTCCTTTCCCTGTATCACTTCCCTACTTTCCTCCCTGTTTTTCCTATGTTTCCCAAATAAATGGTTGTTGTAGTTATTACGTGCTGTCAAGTCAGTTCCAACTCATAGCGACTCTGTGTACAACAGAATGCGGCACTGCCCAGCCCTACATCATCCTCACAATTGTTGCTTAAGCACACCTTTTACTAAGTTGTATTTCCTCTTCAGTAACTGCTGCTTGTGTGGTAGGAAAAATAATGCAACACTCCTCTACCTCTACCAAATATGTTCACATCCTAATACCCAGAACCTGTGATTATTTTATCTTAGCTGGTATAAGGGATTTGCAGATGTGATTATATAAAGATTTTGAGATGAAGAAATTATCCTGGATTATCTGGTAGCACCGGTGGCAGAGTAGTTAAGAGCTTGGCTGCTAACCAAAGGGTTGGTGGTTGGAGTCTACCAGCCACTCCTTGGAAACCCTATAGGGCAGTTCTACTTTGTCCTATAGGGTCGCTATGAGTTGGAATCAACTCGATGGCTAAGGGTTTGGTTTGGTTTTTCTCTGGCTGGAGCTAGTGTAATTACAAGTGTCCTCATAAGTGAAAGAGGGAGACAGGAGAGTCAGAGAAGAGATATGATGACAGAACCAGAGGTCAGAGTGATGTGATTGCTGAAAAGCGGCCAAGAGCCAAGGAATGTGGGTAGCCTCAAGAAGCTGGAAAAGGCAAAGAAACAGATTGCCCCCTAAAGGCTCTAGAAGGAAAGCAGCTCTTTCAACACCTTGATTTTACCCTCGTAAGACCCATTTTGGACTTATAACCTTACTGTCAGAGCTATAAATAAATGTGTGTTGTTTTAATCCACCAAGTTTGTGGTAGCTTGTTGCAGCGGAAATAAAAAACTATACAGCATGTCAGGTATATAAAGCTTGATACAACTTCACAGGGGCAGAAAGATGTTTATATATGGTAATAGCACTATTAATGAAGTATAGACAAACATGTACAGGGTCAGTTACAGATTTTTCTTTCACAATAGCCAGAATGGAGTTGAAAGTCTAGTGGTAGATACAGATGTTCTTTCCCCATAGATCAATATTCATGGTTTTGTAGATTATCACATCATGACATTGCTCATACGGGGGAGAAAATGTATTTTAGAACAACTCTGGGCCAGGTTGTTGTCTTTGGTTCTCGGATCAAGATAGCCTAAGTTATCAAGACCAAAGTGAAGCTTGGCCCTCTAGATCCAGAAGACTTTACCCAACTGGGATGCATTCTTAGAGACAAAAGTAGCAAACAACGTCCTATTCTTTCAACCTAATGTCCAGAACCTGGGACACATATTGACCAACTAAATCATGCAGAAACTGACTGCATCTAAACTCTGAAAGCACATACTCTTTTTTAGCTATTCTAGAACAGGTACTTTTTGGGATATGGGTTCCCTGCCAGATTCACTCAACTCTGGGTAGAATTTCTGAGAGCCTTCTACTTTGCACAGTTCTTCATCTGAAGTGCAGATATCTCTATTATCAAGATGTCCAACCAAAGAGATTTAATACAACTTTGCTAAGTATGTCAGGGACCCTCCCTCCTAACCAGAAGATGCCAGCATGTGGCATCCCTAACGCTCTCCTATAATGACACCAAGAATGATGCCACCATATTCCCTGTTCATTTGTTGATGGTTTTGTGGTAACCTAGGTTGCTCATTGTTATCTAGTTATTTAGGGAGCCAGACATTGTGGAATCTTACTCTGTTTAAGGCCAGTCTTGTAGACAAGTAAGGTCAATAAGCCACTGAGCAATGGTTTAATACTAACTAGAGAGTGAGATACTAGGAGCTGAAAGAAGGGTGTTGCAAACTGGGATTGCAAAACAAGAGCAAAATAGCTGACAACAAGAAACTTTTACCCTGTCCTGTGTTAGGAAAGCTAAGGAATCTGCCCATAAGACAACTCACAGGGAAAGTTTTTCCTTGGTTTTCAATGCAGAGTGTGTCTTCAAAGGAAGGGGGAGGGCAAAGAAGAAAGAGAGAACGCTATTAACTTTAATTGACTAGGTAGTGGGAATGGGGAGCTGAACAGCAAGCCAGATTGGGGATTGCAGTGGCTATTAGCCATGATGGTAAGAAGAACTGTCTTAGTGTAAAAATGGTGTGGGGGTGGTGTCTGACCTCCTCCAGCCCCACAAGGGGGAAGAAAGGAGAACCAGGATCAACAGCACAAGGCTGACTCCCATGAGGCGGAGGCCAGAGAAGCCTCCTCTCTCTACCCTATTTACTAATTCTGACACCAACCATCCCTCACATAGCCCTCTCTACTGGGTTCAATAATTCATTATAATGGCCACACACAACTCACAGACCATACTCACAATTATGGGGTTTATTAGGGAAGAAATAGTTACAATTCAGGCTCAAGAATACTCAAGATACAATTCTTCCATCATGATAGCCTCTTCCCAGCTGTGCTCGCAGGCACGCCTCTCCCTGCCCCTCGGTCTCTGCCCAGAGATGCTCAGCTTTCTCTCCCTGTGGGCTGGGAAGCCCACCACACCATCTCCTGCTGCCGGGTCCCTGCTGCTGTCCTCTTCTTCCCTGGTGGTAGACTCCTCTTCTCTGCTCTGGAATTGGCTCTCTTTTAAGGCAAAACTGACCAATCCCCTCAGTGGGCCACAGTTAGCACACAATCACCTGTGTGGGAGTTACAAAACCGTGGCTAGAAAGGCCACACAAAAGTAATCAATCAGTAATCAGTTGCATCCACAGGCTACCCCTGGCTTATCTAGCCATGGTTCTTTAATATTTGGAGGATAACTTCCCCCTCCCAATCGTTTTACCAGTCCAAAACAGTCATTAACAATTAATCTTTCAATACGGCAAAGAATCCACAGAGTGAGGTTACTCAGGTACCAGCTGTTCAGGTTTGTTGCAGGTTTCCATCTTATTTATTTGGTCAAGCTCTCCAACAGTTCATCTTGTCTTCACTCTTTCTGACCTCTGACAAAATTCACCTGAGAGAGGATTATTCCCTTGCTCTGAGCCTCTTGAGGTATCAGCATAGCAAAACCTTTAAGGGATTTTAGGTTCTTTAGGTTCAGCCACTGTACTCCAGTCCAGCAGTGCCTCTCCCTTAGTCCACTCCTTCAGTTACAGCTTCTACAATTACAGTTTTTACAATCACAGTTAACCCTGCTAACAATCAACACTCACAGCTGAATCATAATCCTGTCAGCATCCTCCCCCACCCTCTCTTCCTCAGACCCATCAGGATAAGAGGAATCTATTCAGTGAGGATCCTCCCTAGTCCCCCTCATTTAATCTAAGCACACTCATGAAAGCATATAAGCCAGCCACTTCATGCCTTTATCTCCCCTGGTTTTAGATAGCCAATGTTTAAATTGCCCATCCCTATCAAACCAGTACTCTGAGGAGACAAACATGTTCCTTGGTCTTGAAGAATCTTCTGTTCTGGTTGGAACTTTGAGCATCTACATTCATAAGGAAAGTCCAGTCCAGAGCAAGCCAACAAATTGCAGCAATCTACACCAGCTCATATCTCTGTCTTCATTCGTTCAGGTTTTGGTCAGCTCATCCCTAGCCATCCAAGCTAGGTCACAATGGGTTGCGGTCCTTGACAACTTCAATCTTTTCTCCGTTTATCATGATGTTGCTTACTGGTCCAGTTGTGAGGATTTTTGTTTTCTTTATGTTGAGGTGTAATCCATGCTGAAGGCTGTGGTCTTTGATCTTCATCAGTAAGTTCTTCAAATCCTCTTGACTTTCAGCAAGCAAGGTTGTGTCATCTGCATAACGCAGATTGTTAATGAGTCTTCCTCCAATTCTGATGCCCCATTCTTCTTCGTATAGTACAGCTTCTTGGATTATTTGCTCAGCATATAGATTGAATAAGCATGGTAAAAGGATACAACCCTGAGACACACCTTTCCGGACTTTAAACCACATACTATCCCCGTGTTCTGTTCAAACAACCGCCACTTGGTGTGTTTACAGGTTCCTCACGCAAACAAGTGTTCTGGAATTCCCATTCTCTGTAATGTTCTCCATAATTTGTTATGATTCACACAGCTGAATGCCTTTGCATAGTGAATAAAACACAGGTAGACATCTTTCTGGTATTCTCTGCTTTCAGCCAAGATCCATCTGACATCATCAATGATATCCCTCATTCCACGTCCTCTTCTGAATCCCGCTTGAATTTCTGGCAGTTCCCTGTCGACGTACTGGTGCAGCCACTTTTGAATGATCTTCAGCAAAATTTTACTTGCATGTGATATTAATGATATTGTTTGATAATTTCATTTAGTTGGATCACCTTGCTTTGGAATAGGCATAAATATGTATTTCTTCCAGTCAGTTGGCCAGGTAGCTGTCTTCCAAATTTCTTGGCATAGACGAATGTGCGCTTCCAGTGCTGCATCCATTTGTTGAGACATCTCAATTGATATTTCATCAATTCCCAGAGCCTTGTTTTTTGCCAGTGACTTCACTGCAGATTGGACCTCTTCCTTCAGTACCATCAGTTCCTGATCATATGCTACCTCCTGAAATGGTTGAAAATTGAACAATTCTTTTTGGTATAGTGACTGTGTATTCCTTCCATCTTCTTTTGATACTTGCTGCTTCGTTTAATATTTTCCCCATAGAATCCTTCACTATTGCAACTCGAGCCTTGAATTTTTTCAGTTCTTTCAGCTTGAGAAATGCTGAGCATGTTCTTCCCTTTTGTTTTTCTAACTCCGGGTCTTTGCACATGTCATTATAATACTTTACTTTGTCTTCCTGAGCCACCCTTTGAAACCTTCTGTTCAGCTTTTACTTCATCATTTCTTCCATTTGCTTTAGCTACTTGGTGTTTAAGAGCAAGTGTCAGAGTCTCTTCTGACATCCATTTTGGTCTTTTCTTTCTTTCCTGTCTTTTTAATGACCTCTTACTTTCTTCACGTATGATGTCCTTGATGTCTTTTCATAACTCGTTTAGTCTTCGGTCATTAGTGTTCAACGCATCGAATCTATTCTTGAGATGATCTCTAAATTCAGGTGGGATATACTCAAGGTCATACTTTCGCTCTCATGGACTTGTTCTAATTTTCTTCAGCTTCAACTTGAACTTGCATATGAGCAATTGTTGGTCTGTTCTGCAGTCAGCCCCTGACCTTGTTCTGACTAATGATATTGAGCGTTTCTTTTGTCTCTTTCCACAGATGTAGTTGATTCGATCCCTGTGTATTCCATCTGGTCGAGGTCCACGTGTGTAGTCGCCATCTGTGTTGTAGGAAAAATGTATTTGCGATGAAGAAGTCGTTGGTCTTGCAAAATTCCAACATGAGATTGCCGGCATAACTTCAATCACCGAGGCCATATTTTCCAACTACCAATCCTTATTTGTTTCCAACTTTTGCGTTTCAATCACCAGTAATTATCAACGCATCCTGATTGCATGTTCCATCAGTTTCAGACTGCAGAAGCTGGTAAAAATCTTCAATTTCTTCATCTTTGGCCTTAGTGCTTGGTGTGTAAATTTGAATAATAGTCGTGTTACCTGGTCTCCGTTGTAGGCATATGGATATTATCCTATCATTATACTTCAGGATAGATCTTGAAACGTTCTTTTTGACAATGAATACAATGTCATTCCTCTTCGAGTTGTCATTTCCGGCATAGTAGACCATATGACTGTCGATTCGTAATGGCCAATACCAGTCCACTTCAGCTCACTAATGCCTAGGATATCAATGTTTATGTGTTCCATTTCATTTTTGATGATTGCCAATTTTCCTAGATTCAGACTTCATACATTTCACGTTCTGATTATTAATGGATGTTTACAGCTGTTTCTTCTCATTTTGAGCCGTGCCTCATCAGCAAATGAAGATCCCGAAAGCTTAACTCCATCCACGTCATTAAGGTCTACTGAACTTTGAGGAGGCAGCTCTTCCCCAACCTGAGAGTGAGTGCCTTCCAACCTGAGAGTCTTATGTTCTGGCACTATATCAGACAATATTCTGCTACTACTCATAAGGTTTTCACTGGCTAATTCTTTTCAGAAGTAGATCTCCGGGTCCTTCTTCCTAGTCTGGAAGCTCAGCTGAGGCCTGTTTACTATGGGTGACTCTGCTGGTATTTGAATACCAGTGGCATAGCTTCCAGCATCACAGAACACTCAAGCCCCCACAGTACGACAAACTGACCAACGTGTGGGGGCATGTGATTATAGAGGCTGGCATGTCCCAAGTCTGTGAGTCAGGAGTCAGGCTGGAGGCTGGCTTCTCCCGACTCACGTAGCAACAGGGGCTGATGAACCCAAGATCGGCAGGTCAGATAGCAGGTTGCTGGCTCATGGGCTGTAGACGCTAATGAATCCAAGATCGGCAGGCAATACTGCAGGGTGCTGGGTCAAGTCCCAAAAACTGGAGGTCAGATGATGACAAGCCAGATGCAGGATCCAGAGCCAGGGAGCTTTTCCTGAATGTCCGTATATATTGGTTGCAGGCCACACCCCCAAGGAAACTCACCTTACAACTGATTGGCTGATCACATCAGATCACATCATGGAGGTGGTTACATTATATCACAAAATGGAGGATAAGTACATCATTACATAACTGCTAAACTACTGAGAATCATGGCCTAGCCAAGTTGACACACAACCTCAACCATCGCAAGAACTTTGGCCCTGGTAGAAGGACCTACACCCCAAGTGGAGAAATAAGCAGCATTCTCTAGATGATGGAGGACAAGCAATCCATCAGGTACCTACACTCATGATATTACATCTGTGAAGCCCAGGAAAGAGACCACACATGGCCTTATGCTGCTTTACACGTGGGGCATATAATATCACTTTTCTGAAGAAAGGTACTGAGGTATGAAACTAATTTTCACATTATTTAAAATTGATTACTCAGTTTTTAAGTGTCAGACTTCCATTTCTATGGTACTCCATGTAACTACAAAATCTCAGTCTTTATCTGAAGTTCCTACATATATTTTGGTCTCTAATTGCACAAAGGAGAAAGAAGTCCATTATATGCTTTCTGCCTTGGAGATCTTGCTAGAATTTTCCACCTCAGCTGCATCTTCTCAAATCTACCAGATTACCTTCCCTGACTATAGTAATATGGCAGAGAGAGAACTCAACCTGACATCTTCCCAAATTTGCATACATTTCATGTAAGACTTTTTTTTTTTAGGGAGGTTTAAAATACTTTGTTTCTCACATTTTCTGCTTTTAGAGCCTACTTAAATTTTCTATGCATATTTCCAGAATCTTCCCTTTTCTTCCAAATGCCTCATTTATGGAGTTCTTCCTGCTCCCAAAAGACATGCAGTATCTCAGAAAAATTTATATCCAATCTATTCTTAAGAAATTATTTGGGTGTATGTGCTAGAAAAATGAGAAAGTAACAAACAGAATTCAGAAAGAATGAATACAAGTAGAAGAACAATGAAAGATCCCTACACGCCTCTGTTCCTGATTCTAGGCAGATAAAGATCAATACACCTTAACTAATACATGGTAACCAATGGTGGGAGATGGAGGTCTAGAATACAGAAGGGGGCTGTAATAATGTCAAGACAATGTAAAACTGATTCCAGTAATATCTGTTTATTTCCAAGCTCCAGACTATAAAAGTAGACAAAAATTCATTTGGAGACTTTGAAGAAGCTGGTAGAGAGAATTTCTTTGGAGAATTCCTAATGTTCTGTGCTTCACTCCAGGACTATGTGAAGGCAGCCTTCCTTTTTAAGTGAGAGAGGTGGCTAAGACATCTACTCAGAGATCTTGCTATGTTGTGTCTGGTGTTTGTGGGACATAGAGAATAGTGTCTGGCCCATTTCAGAAGACTCTTAAGGAAAAAGTTCAGCCAGAAAGACCTAGCACAGAAGCAAGGGAAAGAGGGCTGCGTTGGAAGTGAGATGTACTTCACAGAGACTAGGCAAAGGGTCATGATTCTCAGTGGGCTAAATGTGGACCTTACAAGATGAGCCCATTGTGAACCATTTTGACAGGGACTCTAACTAAGAACACCTCATAAAGGAATTAAGTAACCCAGCAGACAAATAGGCCACTGAAATCTCAGGGCTAAGGGGAGAGGCAAAGCAGCCAAGTGAGGAGTTTTTAAACTATGTACTTGAAGATCTCCTGTGGGAGGATCATTGAGAAATCATATTGCAAAATTATTCCATGAAATAAAAAAAATCCAGAAATCATGCGCATCATGCTAAAAACAACACCACCAGATTACAACAGCATCTGGCCTTGCTACAAAGGGAATTATATTCTTCCTACCAATCACTCTCTTCAGGCTAACTCTGGAGGAGTCTAGACAGTTTGCCCCCAAGGATGAGGCAGAGCAGGAGAGAAGCAAATTTCTGAGTTGAAATCAGGCTTCATCTATGGAAGGGAAAATTCTATATAGAAGGAGAAGTTGGTGTATTGCTATTGCAAAAAAAGGAAACGTTTGTTTCCTACCTGAGAATGACTGGGAAGCTGAGATGTCTGTCTGAGATTCCTTTCAGGAGTGGGAGAGAATGTGTCCACAGCTGAGGTTTCAGTAGAGCAATAATTCAGAGAGGATGAGTTGCTTTCTTCTTGCATGCTACCTGGCCCATACTTTTTTTAATGATAAGAATATGTTTTATTAGACTAGTTATACATATCATGTAAGTATCTCTGACTTCACTGTATGAGAGGGGGTAGTGATGGGACCAGAGATGTCAGGAAAAAGATTTATTATGCATAGGGAGTAGGAAGTGAGAAATGGGGACAACTGAGTTTCTAATTCCTCACCATTGAAGGCACTAACATACATTTATTTTCATGTGGGCCTGCTAGGGAGTCATGTCAGAGGGAGGCATCAGAACCTCCAGAACCCAAGAGGAACCTCCAATCTTAATATATGTTGTTAGGTGCCATTGAGCTGGTTCCCACTTATCATGAACTTTTGTACAACAGATTGAAACACTGCCTGGTCCCACACCATCCTCACTATCTGTGTTGTATTTGAGCTCACTGTTGTAGCCACTGTGTCAACCCATCTCGTCAAGGGTCTCCCTCTTTTTCACTGACCCTCTGCTTTACCAAGCATGATGTCCTTCTCCAGGGACTGGTCCCTCTTGATAACATGTCCAAAGTACGTGAGGCAAAGTCTTGCCATCCTTGCTTTCAAGGAGCACTCTGACTGTTTTTCTTCCAAGACAGACTTGTTCATTTTTCTGGAAGTCCATGGTATATTCGATATTCTTTGCCAACACCATAATTCAATGGCATCAATTCTCCTTCATTCTTCCTTATTCATTGTCCAGCTTTTGCATGCATATGAGGTGATATCATGGCTTGAGTCAGGTGCAGCTTAGTCCTCAAAGTGACATCTTTGCTTTTTAACACTTTAAAGAGGTCTTTTGCAGCAGATTTGCCCGATGCAATATGTCGTTTGATTTTCTGACTGCTGCTTCCATGGGTGTTGATTGTGGACCCAACTAAACTGAAATCCTTGAAGTCAATCTTTTCTCCATTTATAATGATGTTGCTTCTTGGTCCAGTTGTGAGGATTTTAATTTTAACATATAATGCTTTAGAAAAGCCTAGAGTAGAGACGGGAAGACAATGGAATGAGGGGCAAATGGAGTTTAGGACTGAAAGGGAACTGAGAAGTTCGTGATGCTTCTGCTGCTGCTCTATTTGGGCTTTAGAGAGAGAACCCAGGGACACAAACTCCAAGTAGAAGCAAGCAGCTCGATCAAGGAATTGGGATTGGGACATCAGAGAGAGGAGTGTGTTTGTGTGTGCATGTGTTATCTGGTTGGGAAGAGAGAATTACTGGCTGCTTTATGAGACCCTTTAGGCCCTAGAGTCGAGAGCATCCTGGTCAGCAACCATTCAAATTATGTGCATGCATCCAAAAAAAAAAAAAAAAAAATTGTTGCCGTTGAGTCAATTCCAATTCTTAGTGACCCTGTAGGACAGAGTAGAACTGCCCCATAGGATTTCCAAGGAGCAGTTGGTAGATTCAAACTGCTGACCTTTTGTTAGCAGCCATAACTCTTAACTACTATGCCACTAGGGCTTCATGTGCCTACATAAAACCAAAAAGAAAACCCAATGCCGTGGAGTCCATTCCAACTCATAGCGACCCTATGGGACAGAGTAGAACTGCCCCATAGGTTTTCCAAGGAGCGGCTGGTGAATTCGCACTGCCAACGTTTTGATCAGCAGCTGAGCTCTTAACCACTGTGCCACCAGGGCTCCATGTGCCTAAATAGCAGGGCTTAAGTAGGGGGTGGGGAGTGAGGGAGTTCTTCTCTGATACCCCAGTGTTAGATTCGGTTCGTCCTTTATATATTCCCTATACAGGTCCAGGACTAATTCGATCTCAGATACTGTGATGGTTAAGGTTATGTGTCAACTTGGCTGGGCTGTGATTCTCAGTGGTTTGGCAGATATTATGTAATCATCCTCCATTTTGTGACCTGATGTGAGTTGCTGATCAGTTGAAAAGCCAATCAGTTGAAAGCCAGTCAGTTTCCTTGGAGGTTTAGCTTGCATCCAGTGTATATACGGATGTTCTGGCAAAGCTCTCTCTGGATCCTGCATCCAACTCATCGTCCTGTGACCTCCGGTTCTTGGGATGTGAGCCAGCAGCCTTCTGCCGGCCTGCTGATTTTCGGGTTGTCAGCCCCTGCAACCACATGAATCAGGAGAAGTCTCCAGCCTGACGCCTGACCCACAGATTTGGGACTTGCCAGTCTCCACAACTGTATGAGCCATTTTCTTGAGATAAGTCTCTCTGTAAATATTTATAGATTGGAAGACCGAAGAAGAATTGATACCTTTGAATTATGGTGTTGGAGAAGAATATTGAATATACCATGGACTGCCAGAAGAATGAACAATCTGTCATAGAAGAAGTACAGCCAGAGTGCTCGTTAGAAGCAAAGATGGCGAGACTATGTCTCACATACTTCAGACATGTGATCAGGAAAGACCAGTCCCTAGAGAAGGACATCATACTTGGTAAAGTAGAGGGTTAGCAAAAAAGAGGAAGACCCTCAGTGAGATGGATTGACACAATGTCTCCAACAATGGGCTCAAACATAACAATGAATATGAGGATGGCACAGGACCAGGCAGTGTTTCATTCTGTTGTACGTGGGTCTCTATGAGTTTGAAGCGACTCAATGACACCTGACAACAACACAAACATGTATTTATATACGTACACTTCACTAGTTTTGGTTCTCTACAGAACCCAGCCTAAGACGTTTGGTACCGAGAGTGGTTCTAGAGGAACAAAATCATAAGGATCAGTTTTCTGGATTTGGTCTCAAGTCTGGCTAGTCTTAAAAGTGCTGATGACTCTGCCTCCAGTAGTAAAGAGGGCACTGCTAATCCATGACATGAGGTGGCAATAGAAATAAGCAAAATATCTCCACCAATGGATCAAATATTTGTGAGAGACAAGACTCTTGGTGATTGCATATTTGATACTTTTCTACAATTTTGTCAGAAGGAGAAGTATAAGGAAGCTGGTTGGTTGATCTCACTTTCACTAGACAAAGTGGTGAGAAATGCGCTCAGTGTTTGAGAGTCACAGCTCAAGCACTGCATAAAAGACCCGAAAGTTACTACTTGTGCCCTGAAAGAAAGCCTTATTCCTTGTAGTAACAGCTGATATTGCTGAAAACCAAACCCAAAGGCGTATCATAGTGTGGTGAATTACAATGCCAGTTGAATTCCCAACCTCAAATCCTTTCTAAAGTTAAAGTGAGGGCATTGATTGGGATCTTGAAGCTTGGGATAGGGACATAAGGGTAGATAGGCAAAAAGCTGGGGACATTGAACCCTTAAATTCCATTGAATCACTCCTGCCAATAGAACCAGCCCTCTTAATCTCACCTGAAGAGATTATTCTATCTTTGTCTGCTAAGCCACCCTCCCCAGTAAAACCATTATCCCTTCCACCCCCATCTGATAAGATTAATCCAGCTATGTCTGAAGAGCCTTTTTCTAATATATCACCTGGGGGCCACCTAGGGTATTGCCTGGGGCATTGCCTGAGGCAGATGGCTTACAAGACATTGCTGAATGTCCCCAGGACCTACTCCACTACCCATTTTTGCTCCTAGACCTATAACTAGACTTAAGTCCTAGCGAGTCCCAAGAGGTGAAGTACAAAGTGTGACCCAGGAGGAGGTACACTACACTCCAAAAGAACTGTTTGTTTTTTCTAATATATACAACCAGCAACCTGGGGGATATGTGTGGGAATAGCTATTAAGGGTGTGGGATAATGATGCAAGGAACATAAAGATGGACAGAGTAGCACGGCCCCATAGGGTTTCCAAGGAGTGCCTGGTGGATTTGAACTGCCAACCTTTTGGTTAGCACCCAAACTCTTAACTACTACGCCACTAGGGTTTCCAAAGATGGATCTGTCTGAGTTTATTGATACGGGTCCACTAAGTAGAGATTCTTCATTCAACGTTTCAGCTCCAGAGGTTAGAGAAGGATCTAATAGTTTATTTGGTTGGTTCATTGAAGCATGGATTGAGTTGAGTGGTGGTCTACACTAAATCAAGCTGATATGCCAGACCTGCCTTGGTATACTGTAGGAGAAAGTATCCAAAGGCTTAGGGAAAATGGCATGTTAGAGTGGATTCATCAGCTTGGGCCCACAGATACAACCATAGAGTGCTCAGAGGGCATACCTTTCACCACAACATTGAGGAATAAATTTGTGAAGGGAGCCCCAGTACCCTTGAAGACTGCCATGATTGCTATTTTATGTAAGTCAGGTTTGACAATGGGAACTGCCCTAACTGAACTAAGACACCTAACTATAATGGGGTAGTGCATGTTCAGTTGTACATGTGTTAGTTATATCATGTGAGGCCCAAGTATGGTTTTGTAATTATCTTTATTATAGAGATTATGTATGGTTTAAGGAGATGTATACAGGTGCCAAGCTGACAAGGAGTGGACTGTGATCATAAAGGTTATGTGTCAACTTGTCTAGGCCATGATTCTCAGTTGTTTGGCAGATATTATGTAATCATCCTCCATTTTTTTATCTGATATGAGCAGCCAATCAGTTGAAAGTCCAATCAATTGAAAGCCAATCAGTTTCCTTGGTGGGTTTGACCTGCATCCAATATATTTACAAATGCTCTATCAAAGCTCTTTCTGCATCCTACATCCAACTCATCATCCTCTGACCTCCAGTTCTTGGGACGAGAGCTAGCAGCCTGCTGCCCGACCTACAGATCTTGTGATTAGCCATGTCCCGCAAGCCTGTGAGCCAGCAGCCTTCCGCCTGACCTGCCGATTTTGGGTTCATCAGTCCATACAACTATGCTTCAGGAGAAGCCTCCAGTGTGACGTCTGACCCACGGATTTGGGACTTGCCAGTCTTCAGCACTGCATGAGCCATTTCCTTGAGATATATATATATATATATATATATATGTATATATATATATACTTTATTGCTTTTGTTTCTCTAGAGAACCCAACTAAAACTGATCCCCTTCTTGGTCTGCTCTATTTTGCAAAAGAACGAACTAGTTTGTCTGCTGGCTTACTACTGTGTTTGGCCAAGGGCAATTTCCGGTGAGAAACTGGAAGGCGAGAGGAAGATGGAAGCAGGGCTCTTTCCATCTCCATGCCAATAGTGTCATTTTTGGCAGCAGTTGTAGTTTTCTAATGTGGCTGTAGGTCTTGTCAGTTGAACCTGGCCTCTGTGCTCTGGTAATGCTGCCTCTTCCTTTTGTCCCTTCAGACTGGTGGGTTCAGACATCTAAACTCCATGAGGAACCAAATTGCTGGGCTGAGGGCTGTGGGGACCACGGTCTCGGGGAACATCTAACTCAATTGGCATAACATAGTTTATAAAGAAAATGTTCTACATTCTACCTTGGTGAGTAGCATCTGGGGTCTTAAAAGCCCATGGGCAATCATTTAAGATACTACACTGGTCTCACCCCTTCGGGAGCAAGGGAGAATAAAGAAAACTAAAGACACAAGGGAAAGCTTAGTCCAAAGGACTAATGGACCACAACTACCATGGCCTCCACCAGACTGAGTCTAGTACAACTAGATGGTCTCCGGCTACCATCACTGACTGCTCTGCAAGGATCACAACAGAGGGTCCCGGACATTCCTGAAGAAAAATGTAGAACAAAATTCTAACTCACAAAAAGAGACCAGACTTACTGGCCTGACACAGACTGGAGAAACCCCAAGAGTATGGCCTCCGGACACTATTTTAGCTCAGTAATGAAGTCATTCCTGAGGTTCACCCTTCAGCCAAAGACTAGACAGGCCCATAAAACAAAATGAGACTAAAGGGGCACACCAGCCCAGGAGCAAGGACTAGAAGGCAGTGAGGGGACAGGAAAGCTGGTAATAGAGAACCCAAGGTAGAGAAGGGAAAGTGTTGACATGTTGTGGGGTTGTTAAACAATGTCATAAAACAATATGTGTACTAACTGTTTAATGAGAAGCTAGTTTGTTCTGTAAACCTTTATCTAAAGTACAATTTACAAAAAAGATCTAAACAGGTTTTTGTTTAAAACAAAA
This sequence comes from Trichechus manatus latirostris, assembly GCF_000243295.1. NCBI lineage: Eukaryota > Metazoa > Chordata > Mammalia > Sirenia > Trichechidae > Trichechus > Trichechus manatus. The sequence goes on from NW_004444184.1 coordinate 1,106,026, forward strand.
ACCACCTGAGGTTTAAAACAGAGAGATTTTAATGCCGGGGAATGGTCACACAGATGATGAAACACTGAGAAGCCAAATAGAGAACAGTGAGGTAATCCAGAGGCTAGCAACAACAGAAAACCACTTACCCTTGCCCTCCCACACCCACCACCACCACCACTGACACTCCACTTTACCACACATAATTTCCTTCTCAGGGACTGTTACCTCCTGATAACATGCTCAAAGTAAACATGTAAGGAGCCTTCTGGCTCTACTTCCTCCAAGACAGATTTGTTCATTCTTCTGACAGTCCATGGTAATTAGCATAAAATAGTCCATTTAATTAGCATTAAAAAACAATGAGCTGAAAATGATTTCTCTGTATAAATTGCACAACATTAACATTGCTCTGGAATCCAAATTCTTTTATGTCACTAACATATTTTCAAATGCTAATCTGGAGTGTTCCCATAATCAGCTTAGGATAAGAGACAGAGATCTTCCAGCTGTAGTCTTAATTTAAAATGTCCACACAAATTTAAAATAGGTGAGCTACATATAGGCCAGATAATAACGTCTCCCTTGTGTATATCTTCCAGCGGTTCCAAGAGAGATTGGACAATTGAGAAGCTGCAAAAAAAAAAAAAAAAAAAAAAAAGTCAAGTTTTCAATACTGTATTTTTTATTTGCCATTTTTAAGGTTTCTACCACATATTAATCATAATAGAACTCAACTAGACAAATTTAAACAAATTTAAAGAAAAAATTTAAAGTAATAACTGCTGCCTCTGCTTTAACTTCCAAAGCAATCAAACAAATTTTGAATATCTAGGTCTCTTGTCTTAGGCTGGGTTCTCTAGAGAAGCCAAACCAGTGGAGCGTTTGTGTATATATATATATATATAGAGAGAGAGAGAGATCAAGGAAATGGCCCGTGTGGTTTTAGAGGCTAGAAAGTTCCAAACCAGTGAGTCAGGCTGGAGACTTCTCCCAACTCATGTAGCCGCAGGGGATGGCGAACCCAAAATCCAGACCACAGAGGCTGATGAATCCTAAGATTGGCAGGTAAGCTGCTAGCTCAAGTTCCAAGAACTGGAGGTCAGATGAAGAGGAGACAGCTGCAGGATCCAGAGCAAGCAAAAGTCAGCGAGCCTTGCTGGAAAGTCCACCTATATTGGATGCAGGCCACACCCTAAGGAAACTCCCTTTCCACTGACCACCTACTCACTGCAGAAATCATTATGGAGGCAATCACATTATATCAGATGTCATTGTGGAGCTAATTACATTATACAACTGTCAAACTACATCATAATTGCCAAGAATCACGGCCCAGCCAAGTTGACACTCCTTAACCATCACAATTAACCCCTTGTCAACTTAGCATCTGTGTGCATCTCCTTAAACTATACATAGTCTCTGAATAAAGGCAATTATAGTCATACGTGCACCTAATATGATACAACTAGCACACCTACAACTGAAAATGCACTAGCCTTGTTTACATCTTATGTTTTTAAGTGAAGAAAACAAAAATATTTGATGTACACATACAAGGCAGAAATACTCATAACAATTACAGTCCTCGTTTCTGCAACTGATCCTGTGGTTGTAACTGGTATTTAGAACTACCTTCTTCCACCACCCATTCTGTATTCCCTTTGCCCTCAGCAAACACCTCAGCTGGTCATGGTTCTTTGCCTGGTGGGGTAATCCAAACCTTCATTCCTAAAGGGTCTGGGCCATTAGTAGTCATGTCAGAATTGGGTTGCTGTAGTTTTCCATTGACTTTAATCACAGGACATGGTAGTACTAAGAGATGTCCTAAGGGATCTCCTTCATTCCAGACATGCTCTTCTTTACCTCCATTATGTGTTATCAATCTGATTTCCTCTTGGTAATCAGGATAAATCATACCAACCAATATGGTAACTGCCTTCCTTCCCTGTTCATCCAGAGGCATAAGGAGCCCAGTGTGGCCAGGTGGCATTCTTAACATCCAGTTCAATGGAATCAGTGATGTGTCTCCAGGTGGAAGCATTCCTCCCTTTGGAACTAAGACCTCTAGATCTGCAGAGCATAGGGTCGCAGGGACAGGAAGCAAAACTTCCACAAGTGGGTCAGTATGGGTAATAGTGCTGCCACTCCCATTTCCACCCCTTGATTTCTGGGCCGTGAATCCTGACTATGGGAGGAACAACACTATATATTGGACGCTGGTTTAGAGCATATACAGCCTCCTGGAGAACATTTCCCAACCCTGCAAGGTATTGCTGTCTAGCTGGTGCTGTCACTGTGTCTTTAGAAGGCCATTCCATTGTTATATCAAGCCAGCTGCTTCAGGATTATGGGGAATATGGTAAGATCACTGAATTCCATGAGCATGGTCCCATTGCTGCACATTGTTTGCTGTGAAGTGAGTTCCTTGATCTGTGGTAATGCCGTGTGGGATACCATGACGGTGGATACGGCATTCTATAAGTCCATGGATGGTAATTTTGTCAGAAGCATTGTGTGCAGGGAAGGCAAATCCATGTCCAGAGTGTCTATTCCAGTAAGAACAAAACACTGCCCTTTCCATGATGGAAGCAGTCCAATGTAATCAACCTGCAACCAGGTTGCTGGCTGGTTACCTAGAGGGATGGTGCCATATTGGGGACTCAGTGTTGGTCTCTGCTGCTGGCAGATTGGGCACTCAGCAGTGGCGGTAGCCAAGTTGGCTTTGCTGAGTGGAAGTCCATGTTGCTGAGCCCATGTATAAGCTCCATCCCTGCTGCCATGGCCACTTTGTTCATGAGCCTGTTGGGCAGTGATGGGAGGGGCTGGGGAAAGAGGATGACTGGTTTCCACAGAATGCATCATCCTATCCACTTTTGTTCCGTGGTGCATGGGGTCGCTATGAGTCGGAACCAACTTGATGGCACCTAACAACAACAACAACAACAACAACAACAACAACAACATCCACTTGATTGTTAAAATCCTCTGCTGAGGTCACCCTTTGGTAACACAAATTTCTTCGCTTCTTTGGCCCATTCAAAGAGGTCTATCCACATACCTCTTCCCAATACCTCCTTGTCTCCAATTTTCCAGTCATGTACCTTCCAAGTCCCTCACTATCCAGCCAAACCATTGGCCACAGCCCATGAATCAGTATTCAGCTGCACATCCAGCCATTTTTCCTTCCAAGCAAAGTGAACAACCAGGTACACTGCTCAAAGTTCTACCCATTGGGAAGATTTCCCTTCACCACTGTCCTTCAGGGAGGTACCACAAAGGGGTGGTAGTGCTGCCGCTGTCCACTTTTAAGTGGTGCCTGCATATCATGAAGAACCATCTGTAAACCAGGCACGACTTTTCTCTTCCTCACTCAACTGATCATAAGGAACTCCCCATGAGGCCATAGGTTCAGCCTGGGAGATGGAAGGTAATGTGACAGGAGTGGAGACCATAGACATTTGGACCACTTCCTCATGCAATGTACTTGTGCCTTCAGGTTGTGCTCAAGCCTGATCTCATATATACTACGTCCATTTAATGATGGCATGCTGTTGTACGCGTCCAACTTTATGGCACTGTGGTTCAGACAACACCCAGTTCGTGATGGGGAGCTCAGGCTGAATGGTAACTTGGTGGCCCATGGTTAAGCATTCAGTCTCTACTAAGGTCCAATAACAAGTCAAAAGCTGTTTCTCAGTAGGACAGGAGTTATCTGCAGAGGATGGCAGAGATTTGCTCCAAAATCCTAAGCACCTGCACTGCGATTCACCAATAGGGGCCTGTCAAAGACTCCAAACAGCATCTCTCTATCTGCCATTGACACTTCAAGCACCATTGGATCAGCTGGATCATATGGCCCGAGGGGCAGAGTGGCTTTCATGTCAGCCTGAACCTGTTGCAGAGCCTTCTCTTTTTCTTGGCCCCATTCAAAACTAGCTGCTTTTCAAGTCACTTGATAAATAGACTGGAGTAGCACACCCAAATGAGGAATATGTTGCCTCCAAAATCTAAAGAGGCCCACTAGGCATTGTGCCTCCCTTTTAGTTGAGGGAGGGACCAGATGCAATAAATTATCCCTTACTTTAGAAGGAATATCTCGGCATGCCCCATGCTACTGAACCCCTAGAAATTTCACCAAGGTGGAAGGTGCCTGAATTTTTGTCAGATTAATTTCCTACCCTCTAGCACACAAATGTTTTACCAATAAGTCCAGAATCTTTGAAACTTCTTCCTTACTAGGTCCAATCAGCATAATGTCATCAATGTAATGGAGCAGTGTGACATCTTTTGGAAGGGAAAGGCAGTCAAGTTCTTGTGGACTGAATTATGACATAGGGCTGGAGAGTTGATATAGCTCTGAGGTAGGACACTGACGGTGTATTGTTGGCCTTGCCAGCTGAAGGCAAACTGCTTCTGGTCGTCCTTTGAAACAGGTCTGGAGAAAAAGACATTAGCCAGGTAAATAGCTGCATACCAGGTACCAGGAGATGTATTAATTTGCTCAATCAATGAAACTACATCTAGAACAGCAACTGCACCTGGTTAAGTTTTTGATAATCCACTGTCATTCTCTAAGATCCATCTGTTTTCTGCACAGGCCAAATAGGCAAGTTGAATGGGGATGTGGTGGGAATCACCACCTCTGCATCCTTCAAGTCCTTGATGGTGGCAGTAATCTCTGCAATTCCTCTAGGAATGCAGTATTGCTTTTGGCTTACTATTTTCCTAGGTAGGGGCAGTTGTAATGGCTTTCACTTGGCTTTTCCTGCCATAATAGTCCTTATTCCACTTGTCAGGGATCCAATGTGGGCGTACTGCCAGTTGCTGAGCGTATCTATTCCAATTATGCATTCTGAAACTGGGCAAATCACTACAGGATGAGTTCGGGGTCCCACTGGGCCTACTGTGAGATGGACATGAGCTAAGACTCCATTAATAACCTGACCTCCATATGCCCCCACTCTGACTAGTGGGCCACAGTGACATTTTGGGTCTCCTAGAATTAGTGTCAGTTCAGAGCCAGTACCCAGTAATCCCTGAAAAGTCTAATTATTTCCTTTTCCCCAATGAACAGTCACTCTTGTAAAAGGCTATAGATCCTTTTGGGGCTGGGAGAAAGATTAACAGTATAAATTTTTGACAATGTAGTGAAGTCCTTCCTCAAGGGAACCTGGCCTCCCCTTCATTTAACGGGTTGTGGGTCTTTAACTCACTCAAGTCTGGAAATTGATTGAGGGGCTGTGACTCTCGGGTCTAGCGATTCAAGTTAGACTGCCATTCACTTGACCTAGAATTCTTCCGCTTGTACAGATCAAGTAAATAGTTGATTTCCTATCTATTTCACTCCTAGGGGCACCATGACTAAGTAGCTAATGCCATAAGTCCATATGAGTCAGACTATTCTGATTACTGCTTTGACTCTGCTGTCCATTATGGTAACCACAACCACCTTGTCTTTGTCAACTGATTGCTGCCACTTGGCACCTAACACCATGAGGTCCAATCAACCCCATTGTAGTTAGGTGTCTTAATTCAGTTAGGGCAGTTCCTACTGTCAAATCTGACTTACATAAAATAGCAATCACAGCAGTCTTCAAGGATGCTGGAGCTCCCTTCACAAATTTGTTCCTCACCGTTGTGGTAAAGGGTGTGTCCTCTGAGCACTCCATGTGTGGGTCTGTGGGTCTAACCTGATAAATCCACTCTAGCATGAAAATTTCCTTAAGCATTTGGATACCTTCTTCTACAGTACACCAAGGCAGATCTGGTACTTCAGCTTGATTTAGTATAGGCCACCATGTAATCCATGCTTTAGTGACCCAACCAAATAAACTATTAGATCCCTTCCTAACCTCTCGAGCTGAAACATTGAATGAAGAATCTGTGCTTAGTGGGCCCATATCAATAAAAGGATCCATCTTTATGTTCCTTGCACCATTATCCCACACCCTTAATAACTATTCCCACACATATTCCCTAGGTTTCTATTTGTGCATATTAGAAAAGTCAAGCAGTTCTTTTGGAATGTAGTGTACCTCCTCCTGGGTCACACTTCGTACTTCACCTTTTAGGACTCATTGGGAATTAAGTCTAGTTATAGATCTGGAAGCGAAAATGGGTGGTAGGGATGTGTTTTGAAAACATTTAGCAATATCTTGCAAGGCATCTGCCTCAGGCGATGCCCCAGGCAATGACTCAGACAAAGACTCTTCAGACACAGCTGGGTTAATCTCCTCAGATGGGGATGGAGAGGTTAATGGTTTCAGTAGGGAGGGTGGCTTAGCAGACAAAGATGGAGTAATCTCTTCAGGTGACAGTGAGGGGGCTGGTTCTGTTGGTAGAAGTGACTCAATGGAATTAGAGGCTCAGTGTCCCCAGCTACCCAATTATCTGCCCATATGTCTGCATCCCAAGTTTCAGGATCCCATTTCTTCCCAATTAATGCCCTCACTTTAACTTCAGACACCACTTGAGGTTGAGAATTCAGTTGGTGTTGTAATTCAGCCACTCTTACAATAAGACTCTGAGTTTGCTTTTCAGCAATATCAGCTCTGTTACTATAAGAAATAAAGCTTTCTCTCACACCACAAGTGGAAAGTTTGAGGTTGTTTATGTGGCATTTAAGCTTACACTCTGAAGCCATAAGCCCATCTCTTTCTTTCACCACTTTGTTTAGCGAAAGTAGGACCAACCAACTAGCTTCCTTATACTTCTCATTGTGAAAAAACTGTAGAACGGTATCAAACATGTAATCACCCATAGCCTTGCCTGTCATAAATACCTGATTTATTGGTGGTGATATTTCATGTATTTCTATTGCCACCTTAGGCCATGGATTAGCAGTGCCCTTTTTATTACTGGAAGCAGAGTCATCAACATCTTTGAGACTAACCAGACTTGAGAACCAATTTTGAAAACTCATCCTTACAATTTTTTTTCTTCTAGAAGCACCCCACTCTTGGTACCAAATGCCTTTGGCTGAGTTCTCTAGAGAAGCAAAACCAGTGAAGTGTCTGTATATATATATATATATACAGAGAGAGAGAGAGATAAAGAGATCTATCAAGAAAATGGCTCCCATGGTCATAGAAGCTGGAAAGTCCCAAATCTGTGGGTCAGGCTGGAGCCTTCTCCTGACTCACGTAGTTGCAGGGGCTGGCGTACCCAAGATCCAGACCACAGAGGCTGACGAAGCCCAATATTGGCAGGCAAGCTGCTGGCTCAAGTCCCATGAACTGAGGTCAGGTGAACAGGAGCCAGCTACAGGATTCAGAGCAAGCAAAAGTCAGCGAAACTTGCCAGAAAGTCTACCTGTATTGGATGCAGGCCACACCTCCAAGGAAACTCCCTTTCCACTGATTGGCTGCTCACAGCATATCCCATCATGGAGGCTATCACATTATATCAGATCTTATAATGGAGGTGATTACACTATTATGCAACTATGAAAGTACATCATAACTGCCAAACCACCTAGAATTATGGCCCAGCCATGTTAACACACAACGTTAATGATCACACTAGGGCATAGTAGACGATGGCGATTCAAGTTCTTTTAGCCAATGTATGTATCACACAAAGGAGAGGTTTAAAAGATCAGTATCTTACAGATGGAGGCAGGGTAGAGAAACGTGAACAAAAGTGAGGGCAGCCTAGAAGGTGATGAGCGGGAGGCACAAGTAGCATTCAGAGCCAAAAATGAGATGGATAGTCTCTGTGTGAAAATGTAAATATAAAACTGAATCCATATACACTTACCATTGCCAGTTTAAATAACTGGCTTTTGGACATGAAAGAAATGCTGTGAGGAAAACCTAAATAACTTTATAATACCTTTGCATACAAAAATGATTTAGGAAGAGAAAATAATAGCCACAGGTGAACACTATGAAACTTTTAGTCTACCATTATCACATGCTCTGGGGGCTTTTATTAGGATAGAAATCCGAATATTTTAATCCTAAAATTAATCCTAACATTTTGAGAAAGTGCATTTTTTCCATAGCTTTTTTTTTTCTCCCCAGTAACATTTCCTTCTTTAAAGCACTGGTTTCTCTGAGCTTCCCATATTTAGTAAAGCCAAGGAATAAGAGAGTGAGATGCATTAATAATGCTGGCAGGTTTATGTAGCAATGCCTGAAGGTGAAAAAGGAAGAAAAATTTGGATACGGTGTGCATTTTAGCCAGATCAGGGAAAACTTTTCAAACTTTTTTATTTGAATTATTTAGACATATCCTCTTGAAACATACTCCCAACAGTAATACATTTATTTGTTTTCATTTTATGAGACTTGTGACTTTATTCATCTCTGGTCTGTGTGGCATCTTTGTGTGAGGCTTTGGTTTATTCTGGCATCCTTGACTGGCTTTGAATTATGGAGTAAGCATTTCTTTTGCCACCCTGATGGGCAAAGTGGATGGAAGGAGGTATGCTCTGTTTTATTTCAATGAGGTGTGTTCCTTCCATTTCTTCTTGTCCGTGTAGGAAGCCTAGTAGCTCTCATGCAAAGCATATCCAGCCAGGTATGATTAAGAAGGGAACTAAAATGAGCTTATCCCACATCCCAGGAACAACCCACTCAGCAATATCATTATAGTGCTCAGTACCCACCTTTCTGGAGCCCCCAAAAAGGGACTCTTGATTCTTAGGCCTCCAACATTTGATCCATTTTCTAAAGCATACTAATGAGCACAATTATCTGCATAACTAGCCAAAGAGATTGTTCAATAAGTTGCTTAATTTTGATTCTGATATTGACTCATGTGTCACAGATATTATATTAGTTATTGATAACTAACACTGAGTCCAGCTCTTTTTCAGTGGGAAGTTCTGTGGGAGCTCAGATTCATACTGAAAACATCCTATTTTAAGCTCAGGCTGTGAGTTTTTCCACTTTCTATCTCCGTGACTTTTCTGTAGCTGCAGGAGCTAACACTTTCCTTTTAAGCTCAGCCTTGAAGGAGTGGAGTCGATGTTAATGTTCCCAGGGGCAACCTTTAATCAATGGAGGATGGGAGCTGATGGATAAAACCTCAGCCTCCGGTTCTTTGGACACACAGAATTGAGTTAACAGTATTTACCTTTATAACGAACCTTCATATTGGCTTTTGTTTTCTCTTGATTAATTCTCCCTTTTATTTCATGCTTATTTTAGGGAATCATCTTCCAAATAAGCCATCTGAAATCAAGCCCTTCAGGCTCTGCTTTTGAGGGAACCAAAAATAAGACAAGGGGTATGGTATTTTGATGTATTGACCAGTGAGGTTTTAATGTTTTAGTTTTTTTTATTTTTTTATTTTTTTATTTTTCGGTAATTCCTTTTACCCACTTACTCCAGAGCTCTTTTCTATTCAAGCTATACTTTGGCATTCATACCTCAGGAAAGAGAGGGGAAAAAAAGAAGTTAATTCTTGGTCTTTAACTTTCAAAAGCCGAAGACGTATTCTAAGCAATGAATTTAGAAGGCTAATTGAACTAGTGTCTTAAAAAAAATCCTTTTTGACAAAGATTATCACAGACATCTTTTTTTTGGGAGGGGGTAGGTGTCAGGTCCTAAATTAATTAATTGATTCTTTTTGTACATAAGTGACTGAAATTTTATTAGAATATAATATAAACTACTACTGTTGTTAATTCCAGCACAATGCCAAGATTTAAGAAAACTTTAATTTCATTTATCTCTTCCCATCTTGTGAGCCCTCGGGGTGTAGTGGGGAAAGCATTTGTCAGTGAACCTGAAGGTCGGCAGTTGGACTCCACCAGCTGCTCTTTAGAAACCCTATGGGGCAGATCTATTCTGTCGTAAAGGATCGCTAACTCAACGGCAACAGTTTGTTGTTATTGTTTTATGAGCTAGTGTTATTATGTATGTTAATTCTATGTATATTGTAACCTCACATTTGTATTATTGTTTTGTATAGTCAGTATTCAACTAGATAACTCATGTATTTCCTTTTTAAAATTTCATTTATTCTTGTTTGTCCATCCTTCCAGGAATCCATTTCCTGTTACTTGAATTACCCTTTTCTTTCAGCATGGGTCCGCTAGGACGTATTCTCTTGGTTTTTGTTTATCTGAAAGTGCTTTTATTTTACCTTCACTTTTGAAAGTTTTTTTTGTGGCTATATAATTTTAGGTTGTCATTTGTTTTCTTCCAGCAATTTAAGGCCATCATCCCACTGGTTTTGGCTTCAATCCCTCTGTTGAGAAGCCAGTATTAGCTAATTAAGTTGTTGCTACTTTGAAGGTGTCTTAGTCATCTAGTGATGCAATAACAGAAATACCACAAGTGGATGGTTTCAGCGAAGAGAAGTTTATTTCCTCACAATCAAAGTAGGCTAAAAGTCCAGATTCAGGGCGTCAGCTCCAGGGGAAGGCTGTTTCTCTCTGTCGGCCTTCTCATCAGTGTTCCCCCGGACTAGGAGCTTCTTGGTGCAGGGACCCCAGTCCAAAGAATGCGCTCTGCTCCTGGCACTGCTTTCTTTTTTTTTTTTTTTTTAATTTTATTGTACTTCAGATGAAGGCTTACACAACAGTTTTTCATGAAACAGTAGTACACATGTTGTTTTATGACAATGGTTAACAACCCCACAACATATTAACCCTCTAAATTCTCAACCTTTTTTTTTTTTT